>NC_066518.1:16525754-16530754 GCF_024679095.1 Eriocheir sinensis
TCCTCCTCTTGGCGTGTTGGAAGGGTGGGAACTGAGGGTGGAGGGGCGATGGGGATAGAGAACAGTGATGCTCAAGTCATCTTTATTCTACTCTTCCTCTTCTATACGTAATAGAAAGATGAGAGTGGAGGTAGGTTATGGTGGAAGGGGAAGGTGATAAGAGAACGCTGATGCCCAGGTCCTCCTTTCCCTCCTGACCCGATGGTAAGGGAAGATGGAGGAGGAGGATTGGAGGGATGGAAGAGGATAGAGGGTGCTGGCGCCCCCGTCCTTGTTCCTCTTCTCCTTACACGATAGGATGGGAAGGTGGAGGAGGGTGACTGGGGGATGGATATGGATAGAGCGCTGATCCCCACGTCCTGGTCCCCTCCAATTGACATGATGGGAGGGGGAGATGGAGGAGAGGGAGTTGGGGATGAAGGGGATTGAAAGCACCGGTGCTCGGTGGGCGGTTTAATCTTGTTGTGACTCTGAGGGCTCTACTAATCCGGCTTGCTGATCCAGCATTCCGTTTTCATTGGGACATAATTGGCCGAATTGGATTGCCGTGCTGGGTCATTTGTAAGCAGGCCAGGGGATCTATCTTGTCCCTCACCACTAAGATCTCTATCCACCATCACCACTCTTGTCACCATTGCAGCGACGACAACAGGCATCAATAGCACAATCACAAGTAACTTAACAATCCCTACCAACTTCAACACCACGACATCCACTGTTGCCACCTTTATCAGTCTATCACCATCTGCAATACCACTGCTTCCAAAACCAACATCATCATAAATACCATACTACCATTACCATGAATTTGACTACTCGTGTCACTCCTACCATCAGCACTACCACCACAATCAATACCATCAACATCACCATCCCATCCTTTACCACCATCACCGCCGCCCATCCCTCGCTCAACATACTCACTACTCACAAAACACCATTATCAACACCACTACTATCATCAACCCCAGCTTCCTACAAACTGCAACTGCAAACTCACCACAATATTCAAGTCCCAATAATGACCCACTCACCATCACCACTAACATTCTCAGTACCATCTGACCACAACCCAGGGACTCAACTCTCCGCCATTCCAAAACACTTCATCTCCACCACCTCCACCACTAACACCAACACCACCACTGACCCGTCGAGGGGGATTACGCCCCTGGAAATTGACGCAATATCAGACCAAGATGTGAAAAAGTACCTTGACAAGCTTGACAAAAACAAATCAACGGGAACCAACTAGGGATGTACCGATACCAAAATTTTGACCGATGCCGATACCGATACCGATACCCCAATATTTGACCGATACCGATACCGATACTGATACTTGTGCCCTTATTTTTTTATACAACAATTCCAGCAGCAAAGGGGTAATATCAAATGTTAAGAAAGAATAAAGACCCACTATTCGTTGTTCCATCATAGAAGGGAAGAAAAAAAAAGTAATCGGTGCTGCCCTGAAAAAAAGGTGTCCATTGTCATGAATTCTTTTTATCAAGTTTGTTATTAATAAATTTAGGTCCCTTAAAGGCAAGGGTTAAAAAAAGTCAAATGAAAAAAAAAGTAATATAAAGTAGTACTATTTATTTGATTATACATGGAGTATGGATGTTTGCGAAAGGCAAATACTGTAGTTTCTATAGTTATTATAATATAACTTCCAAAAAGCAAAATTCGTTTGCTCAGTGTTAAAATCAATCCGTTCACTGAACACAGCCAAAGGGCGCTGGCTAAATTCTGACAGGTTAACAGATACGTAGAAAGACTAACTCGGAAGACGGAGCAGAACGTGAATGGTACGTGTATCAGACCAGCATTTGCGTCACCCACTCACTACATGCTCAGCACCTAAGAGAAAAAAATTTGAAACTGAATAATCAAATTATTTTACATCTCCATTGAATTATTGTACAAATTCCGGGATTTTCGTATTATCGTACAGGCGTTGTTGTACTACATCGTACAAACGGTTGGATTTTCGTATTTGTACGAGAATTATTGTACGACTGACAACGCTGATGAGGCGAATGGAGGGGCTCCGCCAATCCCGCGCCGAAGCTACCTTGGAAGCTACTAAACCTGCATTGTACGCGTCCGCAGTACCGAAGGCGATACTGTATATTAAGTAGTATATACTAGTATTCAAAGTAATATGAATTTAATCTTTTAAAGTGATGAAAATTAAATCACGGGAAATTCCAAACTATATAGCATTATGATACTAGATAATTACACTTTTCTAATATTTTTTTCAGCAATTTAGAAAATCCAATTTCTGTTCAACAAAATTATTTGCAATGAGTGACATGCGACGTACAAAACTCCTTCAGGTATCGGTAGTATCGGCAGAAAATCAGCCGATACCGATACCGATACTCTTAAAATGTGCTGATACCACCGATACCAATACCGATACACCGGTACATCCCTAGAACCGACAACTTATCTCCGCGGTTATTAAAAGAACTTGAACAGCAAATACTCCAGCCACTCACCAGCATATTTAACCGGTCAGTACAGCTAAAGAAGGTCCCCGACGAGTGGAAAATGGCGAACGTCACACCGATTTTCAAAAAAGGAGATAAGAGCGTTGCACTAAACTACAGGCCCATAAGTTTAACGTCAATGGCAGGTAAAATCCTTAAGAAAATTATTAGATATAAACTCAGCAGTTTCTAGAAGAGAACAATATAATTTTCGACACCCAGCACGGTTTCAGAAACAAGCGCTCCTGTTTAACAAATCTATTAGACTTCTTCCAAGGTATATATAAGAACTGGGATGAACACATCCAAAGCGATGTTATATATCTGGATTTTCAAAAAGCCTTCGACAAGGTACCACACGAGCGGCTGCTTAAGAAATTAAAATCGGCGGGTATTGGAGTCAATCTGATCGCGCGGATAATAGACTGGCTTACCGACAGGAAACAACGAGTGCTAGTGAACGGGCAGGCTTCCGAGTGGCTTCCAGCAACTAGTGGAGTACCTCAAGGGTCAGGGCTTGGACCCATTCTCTTTATTATTTACATCAACGATCTAGAAACAGGACTGAAATCCACCCTATCGAAGTTTGCAGGTGGGTGGAAGAGCCCTTACGACGGCCTACTGCGAAATAATCCAAAAGGACCTCGATCAAATCATCCAGTGGTCTGAAAAGTGGCAAATGTCCTTCAATGCCGACAAATGTAAAGTCATGCACTTTGGGTCTAGAAATAGTAACCACACGTACATCATGCATGGGAGGCCTCTGCAGGTCGTACAAGAGGAGTCTGATCTTGGAGTCACCATCAGCAATGAGTTGAAACATGAAAAGCACTGCAAAAAAGCATATAACAAAGCCAATACTATGCTCGGGTTCATAGCGAGAAATTTCGAGTGTAAGTAATGTTAACCTTGTATAATTCAATGGTAAGGCCTCACCTTGAATATGCAGTTCAGTTTTGGTCCCCTAATTATAGGAATGACATTGAATTATTAGAAAGGATTCAGCGCCGCGCTACGAAAATGATTCCAGCCTTAAGGGCTTAACCGTACGAGGAACGACTCAAACAACTCAACCTCTTTACGCTGGAAAAGAGACGCCTACAAGGGAATATGATTCAGGTCTTCAAGTACCTGAAGAAGTTCAGTAACGTCGACCACTGCAAGATTTTTGAGCTACAAAACAATCTAAAAACTAGAAGAAAAAAAACGGTCTGCCAATTCAAGCCAGGCGATGTACAGACATTGGCAGGAGTTTCTTCTCAAACCGAGTCATCCGTCAATGGAACAATCTTCCCTCAGAAATAGTAAGTGCGAATACCATCAACTCCTTTAAAAATCGATTTGACCGTCATTTCGCTGCGTCAGGAGTACACTGAATACAGAAGCGCTTTCACCTGCTCTACGGCCACGAAGCGACTGCCGAGCATATTAAATTACCAAAGCGGGCTCGTGATGAGCCAATAGACTTTCTGTTGCCTGCATTTCCATGTTTTCAGGTTTCATCACCACCACCACCACAACCACAACCACTCACAATCTCAGGTCCCCAACTTTAAGAAGCCGTGTGTTTCACAAACTCACGTCCCCTAAATGTATGCAGGTGGGTGGAACGATATTCATTTACTTAATCTGTTTTATGTTATCCTCTCCATTACTGCACCAAACGAATAATGTTTGAATTCTAGCCAATCCAAACTAACGTTGGGTACAAATATATTCACTCCCTCCGCCACACACACAAAAATTACATTCGTTTTTTTTTTTTTTTTTTTTTTGGGGGGGGGGAACCACACAGGCAAAAAAAAATAAAACACAGCTTTATCATATTTACCATGTGATAGCTATGAATGGAAGATCACTTACAACGCTCACAAAACTTAAAACGAAAGACAAATGATATTCCGATGAACACCACCGACTTGACAGGTGATGTAAAGAAAATAAAAATATATCAAATCGTTAAGAGGAGAAAGAGATAACATCAGACTTTCTTTCCTCCACACACTTTAGGCGCCGATGCTCCACGACAGGCCCGGGTCCCCGCCGCATAAGGAGCGCCAAAAAAGGGACGAAATGACTTTCCCACATAATGGAAGGTGATCAGAGGCTCGTCCTGCGGTGACGTCAAGGAGAAAGGCAGGGAGGGAGGGGAGGGAGGGAGAGAGAAAGGTAGGAGAGAGGGTAAGGCGGAGGGAGGGAAGAAGAGGGGGTAAGGCGGAGGGAGGGAAGAAGATGGGGTAAGGCGGAAGAGGGGAAGTAGAGGAGGTAAGACGGAGGGAGGGAAGAAGAGGGGGTAAGACGGAGGGAGGGAAGAAGAGGGAGTAAGGAGGAGAGAGGGAGAGGGGGTGAGATGGCACGTTGATGGCCTGTAGGGTATGGTGGGTGGGCAGGGGCCTTGGGATGTTCAGAGAAGGTGGGTGGGTGAGTTTAGAAAGGAAGAGAGGGTTGGTGTACGCATAGGTGAGTGATTTTAGATAGAAAAGAGTGTAAGGATGAGGG
>NC_066518.1:16535754-16543254 GCF_024679095.1 Eriocheir sinensis
CGTCACTTGGATCCAAATAAAAAAAAAAATACCCGCCAGTTCAGGGCTGACTAAAGTTGGCGCCGTATGTGCACTTTGGATGTGCATTTTCGCTTTCTTTCACAGCGCGTTCAGGCAAGCCACTGACGAAAAAATTTCTTTTTATTGTGCTGTTGCGTGACTAATTTATTACACACACACACACACACACACACACACACACACACACACACACACACACACACACACGCACACACACACACACACATTCACACTTATACGCATTCCGTACTGCAGAATTTCTTACCTTCATGGGTCGTAAGACTTGATGGTGGTAAGTCAGTGGGTGTTCCCTCTTGTAAAGAAAATTATTCCCTTTAAATACAGATAGTTTTAAAAATTATAATACGAACAAAGAAATTTTATGAAGGCCTCTGATCAGTGGAACTTATCATGACTGTGTGCGTATATATTTGTATTCTTCCGTGTACATGAATATTTGTAACTCTCTGAAACTGGTAAAAAAAGATTAAAACGTCAAAGAAGTATCGCGTGGCCTAAGTTGTCGGTTCTTTGAATCCGTTTTACTCACTGAAAAGAGAAACGTTGCCAAAGAAATATTTTGTATTTCAAGTTCCCATTTCTTGCAAAGATCAATATAAATGTGAAGCTAATCATTGGTGCTTACCAAAGTGCACTTATGTGCCCCTAGTCACACCCTTCTACCGCTGACCAAGGAGGCTGAAGGAGCAGGAATGAGGCCTCGGCAGCACACAGGAGCACGCTGGTGTGGCCCGTGAGGACTGTCAGGATGGGCGGGGAGAAGGCCTCCTTCTGGGCGTTGCTGCTCACCTTTCTGTTCACAGCTGCGTGCGGCCGCGTCTTCTGCTACAATGGAGGGCGATGCGTCTACAACCGCTGCATCAGCCCCCGAGGGTATACGGCTCCCGCTGCCAGTACGGCGAGTGTTCCTGCTCGTCACGTGGTCTTGCCTGACCTCAGCCTTTGTTTCTTCCTCCCTCTCTGTTAAGTTCCTAGGGTTCTGCGGCTCCCGCTGCCAGTATAATGAATGCTCCTGCTCGTCAGCACGTGGTCTTGCTCCACTTCAGGCTCTTTTGTTCCTTCTTCTCTCTTTGTTTGCTTGCTTCTTGTTTTACTTCCTTTTTAATCTTGAATTGCTGGACCCGACCATCCTTACATCCGTCTGTCTCCCTTCCCTTCTTTTCTTCATTCCTTTTCAATTTCGTACATTCATTAATTACTTTCTTTTTTCCTTTGTTCTCTCCTAATCTCATAATTTCTTATAACCTCTTCTTAGTTATGTTTCTTGGATCTTTAAAATATTGATTCCTTTTACCTTAATTAATATCAACAATCGAGACAAGTCTATTTATTTGTGTATATCTCATGGAGGCATAACTTACATTACTACTCTCAATTTTACTAGTGACACGAATATGTGAACGTTTATTACAATAGAATTTCACTCAATTAAGTGAATCAGACACAACATAAATATTACCAGTGTGTGTATGAATGAATTCAAAGATAAACACATACTTTGATATGACTCTTGGATGTCTCGTGGGTCATTTATAAATAAAACAAAAAAATCGGATAGGCTACTCTTCATCCCACTACCGTCGCTCGAGGCACAAAAACAACAGTCCCTCCACCAAGTTTGTACCTCACATTTGGTGATGTAAGGTCCGCCTACTGTGCCCTAACACCAACTCACTTTTTTTTCTGACACCAGGTGTTTCCGTAGCTATCATGTCTGACTCTGTCCTATACTGCCTTTATTTGTTGCGAGTTTTGCAGGAGAGCAAAATTGGAGGAAATAAAATAAAAAGGGATTCATAGACACACTTTCTCGGGGCTAACGAGTCGGGGATGTGGTTCTACCGGTAAATGTAAGGTTAAAAGAAGGATGATGAGAGTCTTAGAGGGACCGAGAGGATAACAATAACAGAGTAGCAGGAGGGGTACAGAGAGAGAGAGAGAGAGAGAGAGAGAGAGAGAGACCCCAGAGGCGGGCTGTTGCCCGCTCATCGACATATATGTACTCATTTGCAATATGTAAGATGTAAAAAGAAAGAAAGAAAGAAAGAAAGGAGAGAGAGAGAGAGAGAGAGAGAGAGAGAGAGAGAGAGAGAGAGAGAAAATGCCGAATATTTACAATTAAATATAACAAATCAAACAGTAAGAAGCAGCGAATAACGTTTTTTCGTCTTTCTGGGTGTCGCCTCGCATCAGCAGAAGGAACGTTCGTAAAATTTTATATTGTAATCATTCATGATTTAGTAACGCACATATTTTTTTTTTTAATTCGTTGCTTAGAATGTACAGGAAAGCCTTATTTTGTTTTAAAATAATCAAAATAATTATAACGATAAATAATAATAAAAAATATAATAAAAAATAATAATGAAAATAAAAATACAATAATAATAATAATAATAATAATAATAATTGATAATGAGCGTGCAGCCCACCCACCTGTTCATACTCCCTTTCGGCCTGGTCAATAGGTGGGTACACTCTCACCAAAAACTTCTTGAACTCTGTAAGCACCAGGCACTCTGAGATAAACAGACAAAGAGTTTGGAGACACCTTTCCCTGTGTAGAACGGGTGGTAGCCCTGTGCACTCATGCTCTGGGTGAATGAGTGAGGTGCCAATGGCTCAGTATTACATGTGCACTGATAAGCCATGTCGCTTGATCTCGATAATGCATTGCTCATATGCTGTGGTGCGAAGTGAAAAAAATATATATATATATATATATATATATATATATATATATATATATATATATATATATATATATATATATATATATATATACATATCGGTTATGTAACCGTAGTATAGTAATTGGTTTTATGTTGCGGTGATAATTCCTCGTCACAATTAAGGGAGTTTATTTGTCTGTAGGATGACGTCCTTCTGGAGCTAATTGAGTGACTATGTGGCAGGGGACGGTACACTAACAACTGGTTCTGCAAACAGTCAACTAACTAAGCATACAATGAATCTAAATGCCTAAAAAGAAAACCAATTATAAACCCTCACAGCAGCACAACTCAAATATACTGTCAACACATTAGAACATACACACCGACGCACACTCAGACGGCTGTGTCACTTCACTGCAGACGGTCACTGACATTAGGTCACCAATGCATTACAGAAATTATTGACAATTATTCTAAGACTGTGGTGTGGATACAATTATTTTGTAACCCATTCCGTTTTAGGACATTATCAGTTAGCTTAAATTATGTGACTGACGTCATTCCTATTCAAATGAGGGAATGATAAGTCCAGGTTGTAATTAGGAGTATAATTGCCAGTAAAAGCATATAAAATTGTAAAATCTGCCAAAATTGATACGTAAACCACATTCTGCGACAACTTGGTATTTATTTATGATGAGTGCATGCACCTCCTGCGTCGATTACACTCTCAAGTCTACTTCGAGGCTTATCACTAGTAGACTGTTACCACATTTTCAGACCCATAGTGATACGGTAGAGATTGACACACCAAACCGCCGCGCAATTTAACAATAACTGAGGCCTTCAGTGTGAAGGATAATAATGACTGCCCCGGTCACGTGAGGTCTCCTTTGCGACTAACGTGAGCATGACTTACTGCGACCATCATATCTCCGATGACAAGTTGAATACAGGTTCGAAACGTATCATAATATGCAGTAATGGATTCAGGTGCGTCATCACAATCAGGGGTATAAACCATTCCGAGGCGACTAACCACGATCATTTCATTTTCACATCCATCGTGTCCATATGTTTGAGAAGTTTTTGGTGAGAGGTTACCTGGGGAAAACTACTAAAAGCGTTTTCAGTAGTGTCACCGACAAGTCAAACGGGAAGCATACAACACAGCGTTTGTACTGAAAACGAATCACAGCCCCGCTGCCAGACGACAGGCGCCACTCCCACGGGAAAACTGTCGTGTACATCACTCTACAGACTAAAGTACAGAGTGCACACTGTCGGAGGTAGGAAGCTGGAGGAATTAGACGATTTGTTCCTAGAGGATGACTACAGATCACCTGTGCTTAATCCTTTGAATATGCCCCTCATCCAGCGGCAGACGTTTTCTCCGTGGCAAGAGTTATGTTTACTGTTCGCAGTTGTTTTAGCTTGATGTCAACTATAATATTGAAAAAATATATATTTCCTCGCCCGCACATGATTATGTTAAGAGATGATGCAAGAAACGCACCGACATACGAAAAAACAGCACTGGTCCGGGATTAAAGTCGCAGACAGCCACGAAATAGTCGGACAACACTACCTAGCGGTCAAAAAGATGCGAAATATCATCCGAAGAAGTAGCATCATCCCTTCTTTCCCTTGCTTTATGTCATTTTCAGTTTTTTTTTTCAATGCGAAATGACAAGAAAATAAATATTGCTTTTTACAACACCAACTTTCTAGGTCTTAAAGAGAACTATATTCTATAGTATTTCAGCGGCCGAGAGGCATCGTTTTTCGAAAATATCTTCTCAACAAACTGTTGCATCAGTATGGTATTTTGGCACAGCTTTTTTGACACCTTGCCCTAATTTTTTGGCAATATAGTGCATTGCCAAATGTGGATAATTAAGGCGCTAACTCTTGACTCTGACAGCCAAGCCTGGCATGGCCATTTAGACATACGGACGGGGGAAGCGTGACGTGGTTGTGACGTCTACACACCCACCACCTCCACTCCTGTCTCCCTCGCCCTCGCCCTCGCCCTCTCTCTCTCTCTCTCTCTCTCTCTCTCTCTCTCTCTCTCTCTCTCTCTCTCTCTCTCTCTCTCATGCTTTATACCTATAAAATTCAGTCATGCACATGCTATTTTTCTATAATGGCAGACAGTAAAAAAGTATATGCTGAATATGTTAGGATGGTTAATGAACTAAAACCTTCGGAAATGTGAAGCAAAATAAGTATCCTATGCAGTACCCATGCTATTTTTTCAGTATATTAGAAGCAGTTGTTAGCTAGATTAACCTAAACGTTTAACAAATGCCCACAACCACCCTCTCCCTATTCCTATCGACCCTCCCCTCCTGTAAATTTGAATAATTTATTTATATATTATTTACTTGCATTTCTTTTTACGTACTTGATAGTTATCCACAATATCTAGTTTAATTCGTATCAGCCTATGTCAGAATCCCTGGGACACGTTACATTTTGCAGAGTAAAAATTAACTACTTATAAAACAGCTTGAACATCTCCAAGTCGACCCTCCAGCCCCTCGCTGCAAGGCACCTCCGATTGCGGAGATTAGTTACTGTCCACAGCGGTGATGGGTCAACATTAGAACGCGAATAGGTTAATATTAGTTAGCTTTGCGTGTGATTCTGTTCATTAAGAAAACGCGGAGTGGCAGCACGCTGGTTCGGTGGTGGACTTGCTCCGCGATCCTGAATAGTGCATTTTTGGATACTTAACTTACTTTCTGCATTTATTTAAAACAAATGAAACGTACCTACCAAAGAGGTTCTGTTGTGTTGATTCATTTTTTCATAAATCTTGAAAATGAACAATTAGAAGCAGTGACCTAAAACAAACCTTTACTACTAGTCATTATCACAAAATAGTAAAATGGGAGAAGTGACAGTTTTCCACCATAAATGACTAAACAACCAAACACAGACCTTACCTACTACTGGCGTTCTTATCGTATCACGCGCGTTCGTTCTTTCCTGTTGCTTGCTACGTCATTTGTCCAGGATTAGGGAGCTGACCGACCCGTCATCACCGGCCGACTGAGCCGCTCCATCAGAATCATCACTGATATCACACACAAGAACACTCCAGTAACGGCAGTAGAAGTCAAAGTGAAGCAGCAGAATCAGCACCACCAACGGTAGGTGCTCCACGGCCCACAGTTACACTGATACTAACGTCTCCTGCTTCAGCAACTCCACCGACTTGAACCAGAGCTCGAACAGAAGTTCCATCAGGTGTCGAGCTGTTGTCCGTGGAGATCTTGCCAGACGCATCAATGCCATTATGACTTTTAGTTGTGAGTCTGAAGTATGCTACTTTGCCCTTATGTTTAGTTTCTTTTAGGACAGGTAGTTAGGCATTCCTGATGTCCTGCAAGGTTAGACAAAGGTTTTCATAGGATAACTCTCTGAACCGCAAAGCTTCGTGACGTTCCTCATTACTGCTTCGCGGTGCGCTCGTTCCAGTTGGATGTTTAGAAGTTGAATTTCGTCTTGCAGCAGTTTGGTGACATTGACGGTAGTTTGCTCCTCAGTTCCTCCTTCAGGACGCTGCTCCATGCCAATAATTATAGATTATTGTACCATCACATCCTTCACCTCCTCCTTCTCGTCCCATATACATCAACGCCTTGAGGGGCTTTCCTTATTCACAGCCAGCCTTCTTCTAACAACGACACACCCAGATACGCCCAAGCATCCATAGTCTTCACTCACTCGCTTACACCTCAGTCTGTCTCCTCCCCCGCATCACACACTTCCCAGCTGACGACCTCCTCGTCTCACCGCACTTCCCTCCCTAATGTTAAATCCCTTACATCCGACAGCTCTTTTTATTTTTTTGTCCATTCTTAATCCATCTCCCCTTCTCGTTTTCCTGCCCCTCACTTTCTGCCTTGGAATCGTGTTGTATTTCACCTCCCCTCTCTTTTAATTCAAGGGTGGTGTAGAATTTTATACTATTACTGCTGCATCCTCCACCACCATCACCACTACCCCCTCCATCCCCACCATTACCACTACTATTGCTAATTCTACTACTACTACTACAACTGTTACTACTGCTGTTGCTACTTCTGCTACTTAAATTATACAGCTGGCAAGAGAACACGCACCACCAATAATTTCATAATACTTACGGGATATGAAGCTTCCTAAATTGCAAACTTAAATCAGTCTTAATACTACTAAGTCAAGTCTCTCTCTCTCTCTCTCTCTCTCTCTCTCTCTCTCTCTCTCTCTCTCTCTCTCTCTCTCTCTCTCTCTCTCTCTCTCTCTCTCTCTCTCTCTGTATAACTGTCAACAGCCTACTCCCTTTCCCCAATCTCTCATCGCATTTCCGTCCTCCCCCCTCTTCTTCCCTGTCTTAATTCTTGACCTCCCCCTTCATCCCTATCCCCTAGCCTTCTTACCCTGCCTCCCCTCCTCTGCCACTCACACGCTCTACCTCTCCCTCTCTCCCACCTATAAAACCTCTGTACCACCACTTCACTCCCTTCCCTCCCCGCCTCTCAACTCTCCTTATCACATTTTACCTTCCCTTCCCTAATCTGTCTTCCCTTACCTCTAGCTTGCCCTTCCCCCAACTATCTCTTCGACAACTCTCTCTTCCACCCCACACCTCCATTACCAGTCTCTACCCTTTCCCTACTCCTCTTCCCTTTTCCTCTCATGCCGCTCTTTCCCCTAGCTCCTTCACTATCACTTCTATTCTTTCCTACTCCTTGCAAACCCCTCCACTCCCCTTTCTGTCCCCCACCTCACC
>NC_066518.1:16548254-16598254 GCF_024679095.1 Eriocheir sinensis
CTTTTAGGTCCTCCTCTGACTGCATGCACTCTTTTAGGTCCTCCTCTGACTGCATGCACTCTTTTAGGTCCTCCTCTGACTGCATGCACTCTTTTAGGTCCTCCTCTGCCTGCATGCACTCTTTTAGGTCCTCCTCTGACTGCATGCACTCTTTTAGGTCCTCCTCTGACTGCATGCACTCTTTTAGGTCCTCCTCTGACTGCATGCACTCTTTTAGGTCCTCCTCTGACTGCATGCACTCTTTTAGGTCCTCCTCTGACTGCATGCACTCTTTAGGTCCTCCTCTGACTGCATGCACTTTTAGGTCCTCCTCTGACTGCATGCCCTCTTTGAGGTCCTCCTCTGACTGCATGCACTCTTTTAGGTCCGCCTCTGACTGCATGCACTCTTTTAGGTCCTCCTCTGCCTGCATGCACTCTTTTAGGTCCTCCTCTGACTGCATGCACTCTTTTAGGTCCTCCTCTGATTGCATGCACTCTTTTAGGTCCTCCTCTGATTGCATGCACTCTTTTAGGTCCTCCTCTGATTGCATGCACTCTTTTAGGTCCTCCTCTGACTGCATGCACTCTTTTAGGTCCTCCTCTGATTGCATGCACTCTTTTAGTTCCTCATCTGTGTGCATGCACTCTTTTAGGTCCCCTCTGACTGCATGCACTCTTTAGGTCCCCTCTGACTGCATGCACTCTTTAGGTCCTCCTCTGACTGCATGCACTCTTTTAGGTCCTCCTCTGACTGCATGCACTCTTTAGGTCCTCCTCTGATTGCATGCACTCTTTAGGTCCCCCTCTGACTGCATGCACTTTTAGGTCCTCCTCTGCCTGCATGCACTCTTTTAGGTCCCCCTCTGACTGCATGCACTCTTTTAGGTCCTCCTCTGCCTGCACTCTTTTAGTTCCTCCTCTGACTGCATGCACTCTTTTAGGTCCCCCTCTGACTGCATGCACTCTTTTAGGTCCTCCTCTGACTGCATGCACTCTTTTAGGTCCTCCTCTGATTGCATGCACTCTTTTAGGTCCCCCTCTGACTGCATGCACTCTTTTAGGTCCTCCTCTGCCTGCATGCACTCTTTTAGGTCCTCCTTTGATTGCATGCACTCTTTTAGGTCCTCCTCTGCCTGCATGCACTCTTTTAGGTCCTCCTCTGATTGCATGCACTCTTTTAGGTCCTCCTCTGATTGCATGCACTCTTTTAGGTCCTCCTCTGCCTGCATGCACTCTTTTAGGTCCTCCTCTGCCTGCATGCACTCTTTTAGGTCCTCCTCTGATTGCATGCACTCTTTTAGGTCCTCCTCTGACTGCATGCACTCTTTTAGGTCCTCCTCTGACTGCATGCACTCTTTTAGGTCCTCCTCTGATTGCATGCACTCTTTTAGGTCCTCCTCTGATTGCATGCACTCTTTTAGGTCCTCCTCTGCCTGCATGCACTCTTTTAGGTCCTCCTCTGATTGCATGCACTCTTTTAGGTCCTCCTCTGACTGCATGCACTCTTTTAGGTCCTCCTCTGATTGCATGCACTCTTTTAGGTCCTCCTCTGATTGCATGCACTCTTTTAGGTCCTCCTCTGCTTGCATGCACTCTTTTAGGTCCCCCTCTGCTTGCATGCACTCTTTTAGGTCCTCCTCTGATTGCATGCACTCTTTTAGGTCCTCCTCTGCCTGCATGCACTCTTTTAGGTCCTCCTCTGCCTGCATGCACTCTTTTAGGTCCTCCTCTGATTGCATGCACTCTTTTAGGTCCTCCTCTGACTGCATGCACTCTTTTAGGTCCTCCTCTGCCTGCATGCACTCTTTTAGGTCCTCCTCTGCCTGCATGCACTCTTTTAGGTCCTCCTCTGCCTGCATGCACTCTTTTAGGTCCTCCTCTGCCTGCATGCACTCTTTTAGGTCCTCCTCTGATTGCATGCACTCTTTTAGGTCCTCCTCTGACTGCATGCACTCTTTTAGGTCCTCCTCTGATTGCATGCACTCTTTTAGGTCCTCCTCTGACTGCATGCACTCTTTTAGGTCCTCCTCTGATTGCATGCACTCTTTTAAGTCCTCCTCTGACTGCATTTTTAGTTCTCCCTCTGGTGGCAGGCACTCCTTTAGGCATTCCTCTGATTGAAACCTTTCTCGTCTTCCTCTCTTTACAGACCGCGACGAGTGCCAGGTGAACAACGGCGGCTGTGAACACTCCTGCAAGAACACAGTCGGCTCATTTATGTGCTGCAGCAGCCCCGGGTACAGACTCAGGCACGACGGTAGATCACGTCTAGGTGGGCCTGAGACATCATTTGGTTCCCT
The DNA here is from genome assembly GCF_024679095.1 of Eriocheir sinensis. Taxonomy (NCBI): domain Eukaryota; kingdom Metazoa; phylum Arthropoda; class Malacostraca; order Decapoda; family Varunidae; genus Eriocheir; species Eriocheir sinensis. Next base: position 16,550,536 of record NC_066518.1, read on the forward strand.
TTTCTTCAAAGACTTTTTCTCACATTCATACCTCTAATACATATGTCCTGTTGTACCTTATTTTTCTCTGGGATTTTTTCCTAATTCTGTTCTGTTTGCATATATTTCTTGCTGCTGTTGTTTCCTGCTGGCTCATTATTTTTCTAATGCTCTGTTTACTTTTCACTGTCACAACATTTAAAAAAAAATGACAGTTGAGACTCGCCTTGAGTATAATTCCCGACATGTCGCCGACATCCTGGCAACTAGTTGGCCGAATGTCCCAGATATGCGACGACCGTCGGCAATTATACTAGCCGACACCAAGACACCAAAAGAAAAGAACAACCACCTCCCATTCTTGGAGCGTGGGAGCCTACTTGGCAAATCTAAAAGTCGCTGGATTGTCGTGCTCCAGTCGGTACGGTGTGTAGGGGGCCTAACACACGGTGCTGCGGTCGGCAACACAGAAATAATAAAAAAAAGTTGGTAAACAAAGGGTAAAGCGTCTCCGTGGTGAACTGATAGCTATTACGGTCTTTTGTGAGTTACCAATGCGCACAATATCAAGTCAACCGATAGTTTCATTGACTGGTGTGTGACATTACAAATGCCCGTTAACCGGTCGACCAACAGATAACTGCATATGCGCACCTAGACTTACCTAAGAAGTACAAAGTTAAAATGTAAAGAAATTAAATATTTCGTCAAAGTATAGTCATCATCAGCTTCAGTCATTTCTAGTCCACAGCAGGACAAAGGACTCCCCAAATTTTTCTAACATGCCCTCTTTATCTGATGTTAATTTACTCTATCGTGCTCAAGCAAATGCTCTAGTTTAATTTATCTACCTGCTCCTGTCTGACCTGACTGCTATGATTCCTGGGTTGCCACTGTTATATGTATTAGCTGTTCTTTTCTTATCACGTCAACGCATTATGTGACCTACCCAAGCCAATTTCTTGTTCTTAATCAGCCCTAGAATATCTTCAACCTTTGTCTGTTCTCTATTCCATGATGCTCGCTTCTTGTCTCTTTGTTTTACCCAGCACTTTCCTCTCCATCCTTCTCTGTGCACTTCTTAGCTTTCTTTCCTAATCTTTTGTGGGGCCCCATATTTCTGAACCCTATGCTACAGAATACACAGATATTATCTTTCTTTTCAGAGTGGCAGGTTGATATTCATGGCATTCCTCGGTATACGAAAAGTGCTCCGACCCATTCCTATTCTTTTCTCTTTTTGTGGTCTGGGCTTGCACTACCTGTCGCTCCTAGTGTGTATATGGTCTTCTACTCTGTCAAGTGTTTCGTTACCGATCGTTATATATTGTAAAGCTGTGAATATTAAACATTAGTTTTATTTTCTGTATATTTATCTTCAGATCTACTCACAGACTCCCTCTGGAGTTCCTCGATCATTCTTTTGAGTTTCGCTCAAAATCACTTAGAATGACTTTCATCTGAAATCTAACGTCATTGAGGTATTTACTGTCTATCTTGATTCCTATTTTATCACACTTATTTCTTATCGGCGGAAGGGTGTGTGTGTGTGTGTGGGTGGCGGGGGGGGGGGGGGGGGTGGGGGGGCCGTTACTGAGAGGGAGACGTTCTCATTTATACAGCCTGGCTGATTTATATAATATGCTGAGTGATAAAATCCATGTTAGATTCAATATGAGCAATATTTTTTTGGAGTAAAGTACATGTAAATAAATAAATAAATCACATACAATATGATTACATTCATAACTATTATCCGTATTAACAAAACCAACAGCGAAATTATTTTGTCCTTTCTGTTTCTTAACAATTTGTTGCATTGGTGATTGAAAAAATCTTAATTTCTTTAACTCAAATTAGGACGTAAAAATCTGTTTCCAAAACATGGTAGCAAGCACAAAAAATAAAGGAAAATAATTCTGTCCTGCTCTTTCTTCATCACAAACCTTAATTTATATAATAACGTAGTTATAAATGTCAGAATTATAATTTAAGTTGCAATAACTTCAGCTTTGAGATAGCATTGGCCACTGGCAGGATAATTTAATTTGGTTATTCTAAATTTAAAGGGAAATTATATTTAAATAATATGTAAATATCAAAATTATTTTCTATTAAAAAGATAAAAAGCCAAAGGTCACATGACCCTAATGCACATGCGCCGGCCGAGACTATATGGAGAACCAGCTGCGGTCGGAGCACATAGACCCGCGTCCCCCATTACTAAGGTGCAGCAATCATTAGACAGACAGGCTGAGCACTATCTTCAAAACGAGTCCGTCGCCAAGATACGGCTCACACACTCTCCTAAGTAAACCTCCCAACATCTCAGAGCTGTATCCACCACACCTCTCGCTGCCCATCTGAGAACACATATTATCCTCTTCATAACTTCTCCAAGTAGTCCATTGCTCCAAAGAGCTTAAGTCCGTTACGCCTCTTATAACTCTATATGGATAGGACGCAAGCAATTGGCCGTTTCCTCAATGATAGATTTGTCAGATAAATAACACCAATATCGTCCTTCACATCGGATGAAGTGAAGTATCCTCCTCTCCCAACGTTTACGTGGTACTGTTATCTGAGTAAGTAGACACAACATATAGCTTATCCTTTTGAACTCGTTCCGTGGAGTGTCTTTTCGAATACCTGCAGCTTTCTGATGCTGTCAACCCTCACTATCCATCATCCTCATTGACCACCCATAAGTGAATGCCTTGTTGGCATACAGGCCGCTTGGTCGTTCACGCTTCATCTTGCGTACGTTTCTCAGCCCGACGGCCGAATGGTTCCAAGATGCCTGGAGCAAAAGAACGGGTGTCTTTTTCCCTAGTTTTAGGGGCAGTCAGATGTTAAAGTTACACCATCGAGACCAGCATATGGAAAATAGAAAATTACTGAAGGATTCAAGGGTAGCATTAGTGCATTACTAGATTCATCAAAGACTTCTTTCCTTTCTTGAAAAAAGCATCACTAGGGTATATAATGAAGGGAAAAAAAATATTCACAATACTTTAAAATGTATAGTAAAGACCTCATGGCTACCAGCCTCGAGATGACTGATCCAGTACCAGCAATTGACCGCAACCACGCTCCTGATCTTGCTGCTATCCCAACCACCAACATGAAGAAAAAAGCAGCAAAATAAAATATAAGCCTGCCCAGATCTACAGCAACAACTTGGATGACTTATGAGCTGAAGCAAAGGCGTTACTTCCAGGTGAGGACACCATGAACAGAACTTTGCCTAACCAAAGATCAAAACTACCCATCAGCACCCGAAAGACTAGTAGGCGAAGAAGGAGAGAGAGAGAGAGAGAGAGAGAGAGAGAGAGAGAGAGAGAGAGAGAGAGAGAGAGAGAGAGAGACACACACACACACACACACACACACACACTCTGGAGGTATAAGGGAGGCGGGTGCCAGTGACGCAACAACGGAGGTCTCGGACTCGCCGCGCCCGCAGCCGAGCTTGGCCTATAATTTAGTCAGACTCTGGGTGTCGGAGAGGAAGGGAGTGTCGCTTTGGCCTCCGTCACTCCCGCCACGTGGTTCGTGTCATCCACGCCAACAAGCCTCAGATGATGTCTGGCAGCTGTTAATGTGCCTCTTGCTTCTCTTTTCTCCCTTTTATCAGACTCGGAGTGCATAGTGACACGCTGACCATCACGTTGTTCTGGCTGTGAAGCTAAACATATAAGTTTTAAAGCATTATTCACTTCAGTCGGTATTCCCTTCCAAATTCGATTTTACTTCTGTCGTGCAACGTCAGCCAGAAAGAACGGCCTGGAAACCATTGTGGCAAACATAATAAATAAATACCGTGACTGAAAGATAGTGCTGAACGACGGGACTTTTAAGTGTGAGGGAGAGAAAAAAAGACTATTAAAGTGTTATGTAAATTGAATAATAATAAAAAAATTGAAATAAACTAATCCATCCACGACCAGGGGAGTCACTACAGGCGGGAAAATAATTTTAACATAAGGTAGGATAAAAAGATGTCACGTTCCCACTATATAGCGAAGAAATAGAACTGAAGCAAATGGAACGAACATATCTGGAGACATCAAGGAGAGGAAGAAGTGAAATAGTGGAGAGGGAGAGGGAAAGAGCGAGTGCAGCATCAACCGAACTGGAAGAGAAACAGTGAAGAGTCCAAGAAGTGAGAAGCGACGTCTAAAAGAGGATGGCGGGAAGACTGAAGGTGCTGCTCCTGCTGGTGACGTGGATGGTGGTGAACGGCGTCTTCTGTGAGCTTCGAGAGGGACAGTAAGTACCTAGTTACCAGTAAGTGTGGTTGAGGTGGCAGTGGTTCTGATGACTGTGGTGGTGGTGATTAGAGATAATGATAATGGAAAAGCGAGCACACACACACACACACACACACACACACACACACACACACACACACACACACACACACACACACACACACACACACACACACACTTCGGCCTCAAGGGTGTCATTTTCCAGCTGTTCTAATGGAGGCAAAGGGCAACATAGGCTGGAAGAAGAAAAGGTCGAAGGGGTGAGGTGCGTGTGAGGAAGATCAAGGTGTGAAAGGAGCGGCTGGGTAAGGGCACCTGACTGAAAAGAAAACACCACAAAACATTTTGATATTTCACAACGCAAATATCTGTGTAAGTGGAAACGGATTGGCTTTACATTCGTAAACATTTATGCATTAATTCCAACTTAATTCGACTTATCGGCTGTTCTGAGAGAGAACATACCAGGGAGTAAGAAAAATATATGTTAAGTAACAAACAATGAGATTATGAAACTAACAAATAAAAAGTACAGGAATATGAGGAGGGCGATAAGGGAATGAAGAGAAAAGTATGTGTATGGTGTGTGCATGTGACTTTTCGTGGCCTTAATTTATGCGTAATTACTTCCCAAACATCTTGCCATCCATTGTTGTCACTGTGCTGTGGTGAAATACTTCGTTGATGGTGGAGTTAGGTGTAGCACCTCAAGAATCAGGTACTGTTACGAATACAATTCGTTATGTGGATCCCTGGCTATTACGCTGTTTATGCACCATACGTTACCGATCCCTTGCCACCCCAATGCCATTGCTTTTACCTGCTGTGAGCATGACCTTGAGAGGCAGAGCGATCCATGGCAGTATGCAGTTTCTTAATAGTTGCAGGTATCGTATTTTTTTTAGATCGAAGTCCATTACAATAATTAACTGTCACCTGACGCCGCTTTAAGGGGGGGGAGAGAGAGAGAGAGAGAGAGAGAGAGAGAGAGAGAGAGAGAGAGAGAGAGAGAGAGAGAGAGTGTGTGTGTGTGTGTGTGTGTGTGTGTGTGTGTGTGTGTGTGTGTGTGTGTGTGTGTGTGTGTGTGTGTGTGTGTGTGTGTGCGTGCGTGCGTGCGTGCGTGCGTGTGTGTGTGTGTGTGTGTGTGTGTGTGTGTGTGTGTGTGTGTGTGTGTATGAATTTTTATCGGCGTCGCAGACGCCGATCGACAGATTGTCCATCATGTTGTTGTTGTTGTTGTTGTTGTTGTTGTTGTTGTTGTTCTCTTCAAGTTGTTTTCCTGGCTTACCTATGCATTGTAGACATGACATTGTATAATAACATTTGTTAGCCCTGATGAACCCTACAACATGGCATTATAAACAAAGTCAGGTTTTATTTTTATTTTTACGTCTTGGCCGGTGGCGCCGGTAGGCCTTCATAGAAGGACCTGATGGTCGGCCGCAGCCCGTTGTGGCGCAGGCAAGTGTTTAAAGTGGCGCCATTTTTACTTTTCAGGATTTTCCATTTTAGATCCCTAGTTGCATAATATAAATTGTTGGGGGGGTGTTGGAGGGTCATGCGACGCCGATCTAGCACAATTTTTGTGCTATTAACACTTGTTTGCTCTTTATTTTGTTGTTGGTGGTGGTACTAGTAACGGTGGTGGAGTTTTAAGGCGTTGGTGTTAACTGCTGGCGGTGGTGGTTGTGGTGATGACAGAGGTAGTGATGCGTAATGATGTGGTGAATGGAATGAAAAGAAAGCAAGGTATGGTGATGGTAATAGTGATTTGAAGATTGGTGATTTTGGTGATGGTAAGCTAAAAATCTGTGCCGTCTACCCATCTTATTTATACTCTGTCGTTCCTCTCTTTATTTTCCATCACTTCACTCCTCCTTCCTTCCTTCTCTTCCTTCACCTTTTTCTTCCTCCCCTCTTCTTTTCCTTAACCTTTCCTTCCCTCTCTCTCCTATCTTCTCGTCCTTTCCTTCCTTCCCTTTTCTTTTTCTTTACCCTTTCCTTCCTCTTCTTGCATCTAACTCCACCTTTTTCTTCCCTCTCTCTCCTAACTTCTTGTCCTTTCCTTCCTTCCCTTTTCTCTTTCTTAACCATTTCCTTCCTTTCCTTGCATCTAACTCCACCTTTTCCTGCCTTCTCTCTCCTCTTCCTCTACTATTTCCTTCTTCCCTTTTCCTCTGTTACCCTTTCCTTCATTCTTCTTCCTCTCCCTTCACCCTTTTCTTCCCCTCATCTTCTCCACGATCACCGTTTCCTTCATTCACTTTCCTCTTTCTTTACTCTTTTCTTCCTCCCCTTTCGTTTTCCTTTATTTTCTTTCTTCCATCTTTTCTTCCTTTACTGTTTCCTACCTTCCTTCTCCTCATATTTCAGACTTACTTTCATTCCCTTTCTCCTCCCTTTACTTTTTTTTCTAATTTGCTCTCCTCTCACCCTTTCCTTCCTCTACTCTCCCTTCCTTCACCCTTTCCCCATCTCTCCCATTACTTTTCCTTTCATTCTTACACCTTTCTTCTTCCCTTATCCCTTTCTTCCTTTCCTCTCATTCCTTACCCTTCTCTTCCTTCGTTCTCTTACCGTTTCCTTTCTCCTGCTTCCTGAATTAATTATTTAAACATTAAACTTCGTGGGGTCGGCTGACTCGTTAGCTTTTTTATGGTTTAGAACTATTTTTTTTTCTTCCGACAATTTTTGTGTCCGATATAAAGGAACTGGGATGAGGAAGAGGGGGAAGAAGAGAAAGAGGAGGAGAAGGAGGAGGAGGCGAAGGAGGAGGAAGAACAGGAGGAGGAGGAGGAGTAGGAGGAGACCCCACGCTGTTTCGAACAAAATTTATCGTCTCCTTAACGCCAAAGGTGAATATAAAAGAGTTCAAGGCGACAGTTTGTACAATGACCAATAAATTCCAATAAATACCTTAAAGTCATGAATACCCTTCCCCTTTCCCTTCCCTCCTGCCTCCCTCCAGCCCCTTGGGTTACGCTAACGTATCAGCCGCACCAACAGACTTAGGATCGGGACTAATCATAAAATATACTTCACTTCTTTGAGGTTTGTCCGTTTTCGTTACCACCAAGACGACGGAATTTTAACTCACGCCAAACTGACTTATTTCATATATCTCCATCATTATCCAATGAGCCGTGCTTATGTAAGGCCTAGTCAGTTTTAGAATATGCCAATCTACCGCTCATGCTGTTTAAGTGACACGATTAATGTTTGAAATTTTAAATGTTTACTTGCAGGGAAATAAATCTAAAGAGTTTTTTTTTATGGCACTGGTGAGGGTCTATTTAATTACTAGTTCATCGGCAGACAGGGAGCGTCTTTCAGCCTGATTGTTTTCTGCTCCTGACGCCTTCCTGTCCAGGCTCTGTAAACTGAGGTGGCACATTATTATTATATTGGCTCTCGTGTGTGTGTGTGTGTGTGTGTGTGTGTGTGTGTGTGTGTGTGTGTGTGTGTGTGTGTGTGTATTACTACTCTTACCACTACTGGGACCACTACTACTAATGCAACTACTTCTGCACCCCTTCTACACACACACACACACACACACACACACACACACACACACCTCGCCCATCTCCACGTCCTGACAGGCAGCCATTAGCAGTGGGCGCGTCGGGTTGGGCTTAGGACTTCTCGGCGCGGCTCACACGATCATGGTCACCGTCATCAGATCAGATCACCGAACCCGTCTTCCTGCCTTCCTTCCTCCCTTCCTTCTTCTTTCCGCCGCTGTACGCTTCGAATTGGTACGAAATGGACGGTGGACTTGTGCTGATTGATGGCTATCTTACATAGTGCAAGATCCAGATCTTTCTTTGAGAAGTATCTGTAGATATTTTTGTTGTGTAACAGTAAAAAAGTAAGTTGAAGAAAATGACTGTAGATTGTTATAAATAATATTAATGACATTTCTCAAGACCTTTCGAAGTTTGTAGTGGCACAATTGGACGAAGAAAACAACCACACACTACCCTTCCTAACCCTGAAGATAGCTAGTGAGCAGATGAGTATATAGTCACCAGTCCATCAACCCAGCAGTCAGCCGGCCGAACAACCAGTCACCAGACAACAACCTTTTTTTATGCCAGCCAATCAACAGCCAACCAACCAAACAACCATGCAAGCCACTCAATCTGCATCCAAGCCACCCAGCCAGTCAGCTACTCAGCCAACTTATTCAAATAGCAATTAGCCAGCCAGCCAAATTCTACACTTTCAGCCGACCAACTTAAATATATCAACCACCCAGTCAGGCAGCAAACTTCTACAAATTTCAATTAGACAGCCAGGGAAGCAACTAGTCAGTCAGCATGCTAACCAAAATGCACAAATCCCAGCCACCCAGCCAGCTCGCGAACTTGTCCCAACACCACTCAGCCAGTGAGCCACACCGCCTCCCGCGGCCACAATCACTCCGCTTTGGATCATTTCGGTCACTCATGGATCATTACGCTGCCCCTTGACGGCCGCTGATGTTCCCCTCTCAAGGCCCGTTCCCTCCACTCAGCGCCCCCTCCCATAGCCCATCCCCTCCACCAGTGACATCTCAAGTGTAGGGTTCACTGCCTCCACTCATCGACCACCGTTATATCATCACTTAACCCACACTCCCCCTTCCCTCTTTTTCATCGCCTTCAGTATGTTACTATTCCTCCTATCTTTCGTACGATTTAACGTTTTACTTCATCCATATTCCTCCTATTCCCAATTACTCTTTTTTTTCCCGTTTCCGTCGTATCGAGTTCAGTCATTCGACCATTCTCAAATCTCTTCTTACAACTCCGTGGTCACGAGATGCTGCCGTTGACACTCCCACCCACCCAAAGCCTCGTGTTCTAACGTTACGCCTTCCATCTACCTCCTCCTCCTCCTCCTCCAAAGATTGCTCCCTCCCTATAGGGTGAGCACGGGCCTTTGCCAATTGCGGCCCTTAGCAGGGTGCCGACAGGCCGAGTCTATCCTCCTCCTCCTCCTCTTTATACACACACTTTCCCTCTCCCCTCCTTCCTCTTTATATATACCTTCCCTCTACTCGTCTCCCGCCTCTTCTTACCTCCTTCCTCTTAACATACGCCTTCCCTCTCCCCGCTCTTTTCCTTTCACTCCTCTTCAGATCCTTCCTCGGCGTCCCCTTTCCCTATATGAATTATTCTATCTCTTGTTGTTGTTGTTTTTTCAGGTTCACGATTTCGCCTTTTTTCAATGGTGTTCAAGGACATGCAAATTCAGATCCTGGTAATGTAGGGTTTGTTTTCCCCCTTCTCGTCTTGAATCGCTGATCTAAGGCTAAAAAGGAGCGCTTCAGGGCGTTCTTTTTTTCAGTAAAGGTGATGGTGGTTGTAATGAGCGACATCAGCAGTTTTCCTTTTAGTCCAGCATAGAGGAGGAAGTATAATAGGGAGATAACTGAGATACGTATATTTAAGTATGCAGAATGAGGACGTGGAGTATGGCAAGGTCGGAGGAGGTGGGAAAAAAAAGAAGGATGAGCCAAAGTTGAGTTATAAAAAAAATACAGACGATCAAAGTGCAGCAAAGGACACTAAGGATAACGAACGGGTGTGCGTGGAGCGTGATAAAAGGAAATGCAAAGATACGAGAAACACGAATTGCAGTATGGATATGGAAAGGAGCGCAATGTGCGGGACGATAAAAGGAAGGAATGGGGTAGGGAGAGAGCGAAAAAAGGAAGGGATCAGAATGGGAAGGGGGCGGTGAAGAGGACATTAAAAAATAAAACACCAAAAGCATGAACGTGACCAGACATCAAACAAGGACAGGAAAAAGAAAGCGTAACAGTAACTGAAGAAGGGGAAACAAAATCACACTGAATAAGCGGGTGGCATCGGAAGGAATGTGCGAGCGTACGGTGGAAAAAAAAAAGAATAAAAAAAAGTAAAGTTGGATGATTAGGGATTTATTTATATGTGGCAAAACTCGGTGCGTTGGAGGAGCAAGGGGTGGAAGAAGGGGAGAAGGGATGATGAAGAAGAGGAAGAGGATGGGAGATGGGAGGATAAGGAGGACGAGGAAAAAGAGAAGGGATGATGTGGAAGATGAGACGGAGGAAAGAGAACGAAGATGAAGGCGAGGGAGTATAAGGAGGGCGAGAGGGAGGAGGAGAGGGAGGAGGAGGAGAAGGGTTGCATCGCCTCTCACCTACATGCAACACGAGCCGCGCACACATTTGCATTTGGCTGCTCAGATTCCCCTTAAGCCCGGCGCCATCGCCACTCGTACCCGCCGAGGGACGTTGGTGTGCCTTTTAGACCCTTTCTGTAATTATGCTAAGAAGTAATGCCTTTTTCAGACCTTTGCTAAGTGCTCAGTGAAGGATCCCGCCCTTAAACTTTAGGCAAACCTCGATATCTCTAACCTAACTCACTTACAGATTAAGAAATTTGTAAACCCTCGACATCATTATGCTAACGAGTATCTCCTTTCTCTGACCTCCACCTAAGTGCTGGGAGAGGACTTCCATCCTTAACCTCCACTCCAGTTTTCACATATGTAGACTAACCAATATTTACATGCCAACTCGCTGATTGATAAAGTAAATCTTAGATCGATTTGCTAACCAGTACCTCTTTCCTACATTTGCGTGAGTATCATGGGTGAGTATTTTAATCCTGTATCTTTGTCCAATTCGAAATTTCTAAACTAGCCACACTGTATCTACGTGGCTGCAGACCCTTGATATCAATTTGCTATTCAGTACTAGTTTAACACCTTACTTTTATGTTAAATTTGAAGCTCTTAACCTAACCATAAAATACCTGTGCTAACTCACTGGCATAATTATGACGTGGATTGTGACACTCCATATCTCTGTTCAACCACTTCCTCGTCTTCCTTCGTCGCCGCAGGTTTGCTCTATCTGCTCAACGTGCGAGGGTTTGTCGGGGTCGGATTCTTTGTCAACAGTGGGTCTTAGCGGCAGCGATTTGAAAGAGGGAGAGATTAAACAAAGAGGTTACTTTGCAGGGGGTTAAACGCTGCTGGGCGCCGAGATAAGGGTAAATAATGTAAAAGAGATGCCACACTCGCAGAATCAGAAAACAATTAACCCGTGCCTCCTTCCCTCTTCCTATGGGTATGCCCAGAGTGACTTTCAGCGAGGGAGCGGAAAGTCCCTCCATCCCTAAGAGATAAATAAGATCATATAGATTCGATTTATAAACTTTAATGAAACGACAAAAAAAAAAAAATCTTACTCTATGCACAACGTATGCCACTATACTGACTATACTACTACTACAACTACTACTACTACTACTACTACTACTACTACTTCTACTACTACTACTACAACTACTACTACTACTACTACTACTACTACTACTACTACTACTAATTTTACTTTTACACAAACTACTATTACTAACACTGTAACTACATTAAGAACAATAACTACTACCACTTCTATTCTATTCTATTTTAGGGTAGGCGGTGGCCGAAGTGGTAGCATACTGGGCCCACATTCACCGCGTGATGGACGACGCGGGTTCGAATCCCCACGCTACCACTCGGATTTTTCAGTCACCGCCGAGTGGCTTAAAACTACCCACATGCTGTCCTGAAGACCACCCATCAACCCGGACTCTAGAGGAAGCCGTCCAAGAGAAACAAGTACGAGTTCCGGGGGGCAGCATGAGCCAATGCAAGATGGCGCCACTATAAACACTCGCCTGCGCCAAAACGGGCTGGGCCGACCATCAGGCCCCACCTGGAAGAAGCCTTGGGCCGACCATCAGGCCCCACCAGGAAGATGCCTACCGGCGCAACAGGCAGCGACGTAAAAAAAAAAAAAAAAAAAAAAAAAAAAAATTGTTCATTGGAATTAAACCGAGGAAAATGAGTTAGCCCACCTTTTCTTGATGAGGCACAGAAATAGCCTCGATCATAAAGAAACGCAATAATGCGAACCATAACATAAAATTAGTAATGGACGAAGTTTTGTGAAGGTATTTATCTCTGAAGTCTTGTCGGAAAATGTAATCTTCGAAGTTTTTGGGGTAGTACTTAAAACTTTTCCAGCAAACGTAAGAGGGAGAGACGATGTTGGGGTGCAGCCAAAGCATCACAGAAAACGAGACAGCCTTCACATTTAATATCAGAACTTAAGTGGTTTGGAAAACCGAAAATCTATATCTGCATGGAGTCTGAAAACGTGTAATGAAAACCCTCCAGAAAACAAAAGCCGAGCGAGACGAAGCAGACTGACCCACTTTTATTCTTCTTATTTGTGATCTTGGCCGCTTTACATCGTTCCGTCGTTACTCTTGATCCTTTTGTTATACACAATAATACACTTGGCTATGAGGAGAAAATAGACCAGGCGGCCATCATTTGGCAGCTCCCGAGTGTGATTTATCCACCAAATTTCCTACTCGTCCATAAATCCTTCTAACCTCCGTTGTGTTTGCCTCAACTATATACCTGCTCAGTTTGCTCCACTCATCTATCACCCTTTTCGTGAACCATTTCTTGCCTGTTTCCTTCATGAGCCTAAATTCAAGAGGAAGGTATCAGGACACCTCTTCTCACGTAACTGACTGCTCTTTCGGCCACCTCTTCGGATTCTTTACAGGAGCAGCGAGTAGCGGGCTTTTTTTTATTGTTTCCTTTTTTTGTGCCCTTGTGCTGTCTCCTTTGCTGTAAAAAAAAATGTATCTAACTTACACCCGCTGCTGCGTGTACGTCCATCAATATTTAATACACATCGGGTCCTTCCTTCTCATTTCTCTTTCTACACGTGATAGAGAAACATAAACTGAACACCACATCAATCCTCGGAAGGTGACTAATTGTTGCTCGATAAAGGATTGGCAGTTGTCAAAATGAACTCCATCTTTCCCTGGTGTATTGGCTTCCACGTTTGCCCTCCGTTATTTACTTTTCCTCCTTAAAGTAACTTTCCTCAACCCTCCATGGCGCGGCGAGCGGCTCACACATTAATGGGAGACGGAGGAAGGTCGTTCTTACTCTTATGTTCTCTATATTAGGTTATCGGGGCCGCTGGAGAGTTGGTCTTACTTTGCAGGATTTGCTTATTTCTTTATGTCAATGCAGCAAAGTCCATCGATTAATTAAGTCACACATAAACCTTTTTTTTATATATAATTATTCATTCATATCGGTTGTAGTGCTTTTATGTATGGTGGAGGGGGTAAAAGTGTGCGATAATCTAGAAACTCTCTCTCTCTCTCTCTCTCTCTCTCTCTCTCTCTCTCTCTCTCTCTCTCTCTCTCTCTCTCTCTCTCTCTCTCTCTCTCTCTCTCTCTCTCTCTCTCTCTAATTCCGTTTTTTTTGGGGGGGAGAGAGAGAGAGAGAAAATGCAAAACAAGCAAAAAGAGAAGCAAGAAGGAGAGGGGAAACGGATTCTGCCCCGGAAACCATTCCAAGGTCATTTCTGAGGATTATCTGTCATGTTCATTCGGCCCTTCGTTCTGCCATCCCGAATCCGACAAACTCCGTGATCGGCGCCTTCACGGTATTTTCGATTAACTTAATATTCACTGTCTGGTGGTTTTAAGAGGCAAGTCTTGCTCCAACCCTCCTCGCCTCGGCGGGGCTGGGGAGCGTCAGGGGGCCCAAGGTCTTCCTGGCGAGCGTCGCAGGGCCCAGGAGTCCCGGCAGAGCGCCTCGGCTCCCCCGGGGTGTTCATGGCGGTGCTGGAGATCCCGAGGGTCTAGGGGCGGGGGGTATGGCCAGCAAGACAGTAATGACCTTCTCAATAAACAGACGACTCAGGTAATGACACGTTCGTTACACGTTGTAGAAGGAAGGTACTTAAGGGAATCGTATCATCTCTACAAAAACAACAGAAAAAATCAGAAAAGACAAAAATCAAGCATGAAGGCGTGTAGTGTTGTGTGTTGGTATGTGTTGGTCTTTTCAGGGGTGAAGGAGACTTACCCGTACCAGCACACAGCACCAAGAAAAGGCGATTCAAGAGAACACCGAGAAAAAGGATAGAACAGAAACAGTACCAGAAAAGGAATGATAAGGAAACAGAATAAAAGAAGAAGGCGTTTGGTGTTGTATGCTGGGACAAGTGGGTCTTTTCTGGGGTGAAGGAGACTCATGAGTACCCGCACACAGCACCAAGAAAAGGCGATTGAAGAGAACACCAAGAAAAAGAGGATAAAATAGAAACAATACCAGAAAAATAATCATAAAGAAAAAGGATCAAAGAAAAAGGAAGATATAGAAAAAGACCACAAAAAATGATAATACAGGATCACAACATCGATAAAAGGAAAATATCGTGTCATCTCATCAACTTCAAAAATGAACAAAAAAATCACAGGCAAAAAGGCAAAAATATCTAGCATTAAAGCGTGTGGTGTTGTGTGTTGGTATGAGTGGGTCTTTTCTGGGGTGAAGGAGACTTACCCGTACCAGCACACAGCACCAAGAGAAGGCGATGCTAGAGAACACCAAGGAAAGAGGATAGAACAAAAACAACACCAGAGCAAAGGCGAAATTTAGAAAAGAATAAAAGAAGGAAAATATAGATAAAGAACACCAAAAAAATGATAAAATGGAATCATATCGATAACAAGAAATATATAGACAAATCATCCACCTTTCGGCCCTGACTAACATCCAAAATCATGGGTGAGTCTTTTCTGGGGTGAAAGAGGCTCATCCAGACCAAGGAACATCAAAAAAGGATATTAAAAGAACACCAAGAAAATTAGATAAAAACAGAATATAATGAAAAGAAAAAGAAAACGCCAAGCAAAAGAAAAATTAGATTAAATTAAATTAAATTAAATAAATAAATAAATAAATAACATCAATATAATTATATAAAATGTAAAAAATGTATTAAAAATCAAATATTTTAAGAAAAAGACCACCAAAAAAATAATAATACAGAACCACAACATCGATAAAAGGAAAATATCGTGTCATCTCATCAACTACAAAAATAAACAAAGAAATCACAAAACGACAAAAAGCCAAAAAAAAAAAAAAAAACTTTTTAAGAAAAGGACATCATTCACCTTTATACCTGAACACTAACATCATCAATAATATGGGCGAGTCTTTTCGGGGGATGGGGGGGGGGGGGGTCATCCAAACAATCACAGAACAACCAGTAAAATATTTAAACACACACACAAACACACACACACAAAAAAAAAAAAAAAACACTGGCAAAGGATGACTTGCTTGGCTCATGCTGCCTCCCGGAGTTCATTTGTGATGGTCTTTAGGACAGCCTTGGGCACTCGCGATGACTCCCTTTATTCGAACAGGGAATCAATATACACATAAAGCGGGAGTTTTTAAAACAAGGTAATATATCGAGAAGCTCTCTTCCAATGTGCTTGAAGCAAAACATAATCAGCAGTGTATTGTTCTTGTCACGACATATGGGCCTGAGACACAGAGTATAGACTTTAACAGCTTTTGGAATGGAAACTGCGAAGTGCCCAGAAAGGAATGGAGAGATTATTTCCAGGAGTCACTGTATCAGATAAAAGAACTGCAAAATGGATGAGAGCAAAGAGATAATGAGATGAAATAATGAAGCCACTTAAAAAATGAAATTATCAAGACATATATAGGAGAGAGGACTTCAGATTGATTAAAAGAATGACAGAGAGAAATTAAGGATTATAAAAGCATTGAAGAGAAGGGCTTTCAACAGATGGCGTGGTGATAGAGAGAAGAATGAGGAACGTGTAGTAGAGACCGAATTAGAGGTAAAAGACAAGAACGAGTGGAAACGTTTGTGTGAGGCCTAGGACTTCTGCAGGGGATTGTTACAGGCTGATAGTGATGATGATGATATATATATATATATATATATATATATATATATATATATATATATTTATATATATATATATATATATATATATAGATAGAGAGAGAGAGAGAGAGAGAGAGAGAGAGAGAGAGAGAGAGAGAGAGAGAGAGAGAGAGAGAGAGAGAGAGAGAGAGAGAGAGAGAGAGAGAGAGAGAGAGAGAGAGAGAGAGAGAGAGAGAGAGAGAGATATAGAGAGAGAGAGAGAGAGAGATATGCTGTCCTCTATTGATTATATCACTGGTCAACACACTTTTTGCTGACTTATGTTTTGTGGTTGCTTTTTTTTAGCTAATTTTGAGGTGCTGATTTCAAATAGGGCATCCATTTTTTTGATAACACATCAGGTTTTCATTCTATAGCACATCCCTATTTTAAGGTGTACTGTATGAATAATTTTACTTGGTCAGGATAGTTTATTAATGCTGGGATCACACATCTGCGATTTTGCCTCTGCAATTAATTGCGATACCAAAAATGTTGGAGTCTCAGCTCGGTCGCCACCCGAGAAGTGCGATTTGTTGCGACAAGAAAGATCTTGCGATCCATTACGACGTTTGCTCAATATCCGCTCGTTTAGTCGTCGACCTTTACTATCATTGCTGGCGAAGCGAGAACAGATCGAGTGGGTATCGCAGCTTACTGCAATTATCGCAAATTCATCCAGGAATTCATCGTGAGCACATCGTGAGCACCTACGACGTACGCACGATTTTTGCAATGGATAAAGAATGCTGCTCGACTGCTGCTCGACTGGCTCTCGTTTCCAGTTCGACTTCGCAACGATATACTGCAATTAATCGTGACCACCCGCTGGGTGTCCCCACAGGGGTGAATGAGGAGTGGGTCTACCTGCCTGTACGCTAACCAATCTAGCCCTGCGGTAGCAATGTCAACACCATGAGCTTCATTGACTTTATCGACAGTGACATTATGAAGAATCCTCAGCTAGTGGCAGCTATAGTGGCCTTTGAGAGATTGCACATAATAACCCTCCAATATGTTGCACAGCTGATACAGAAAAGGAAAAAAAGGAAAGTAAGGCAGGTGGAGAAACTTTGGTTTTCTTGCTCTCCTTTGGCATGATGTAGACAAGACGTTGTGTGGCACACTGTGGGGGGGAGCGGTGGTTGGCAGAGCGAGAGGCAGTCGGGAGGCAGTCGCCACCAGAGCACGACAGTGTGGAAACCAAGCGAAGGAGCGTCGCTCGCCCAGCTTATTTACAAGAGACGCCGCTGCGATACATCGTTACCACATCCCGCGATGAGAAAGTTGCTCGATTCGCCAACGATATCTTGCAGGCCACTGCAATCATTGCAACGATATCGTTGCCGAGTCGCAGTGTGCTGCGCTTTCACTGCGTTCACACTGCGATCACGCTGAAATGAGTCGAGCGATATGGGAATCGGAAAGGCAGTTGCGATCTGTTTTGATCATTTCAAAACAAATCGCAGCGTTGGCCTCATCGCGCAATCACCCATGATACGTGGCGACACTGCTACGCTTTGGAAAGACTCTCTGCGATTCCTGTTACGATTGTTGCAGCGAGAGCGTAGTAGATTGCGATTTCACCACTTTTTTCACATTTTCGGTAACGCAGTAAGTCGCAGAAGCAAAATCGCAAATGTGTGATACCAGAAAAAGAGAGATGAACCAGAAGGTCGTGCTCCCCAGGGTTGAGGCCCAATCGAATCAAAGTGTCGATCCCGGAATTACTTGACCTACAGGAATGAATGCCGGGAGGGGAGGGAGTGGAGGGGGTGAGGGAAAAAGGTGAGAGGAAGTGGCGAGGGGCTGCAGGAGGGAGAAGGTGAGCGTGGACTAAGTAATGGGCTGCGGGAGAGGGATAAAGAGGGTGGGAAGAAAGTGGAGAGGGTGAGGGAAGAAGTGAGACGAAGTGGCGAGGGGCTGCAGGAGGGAGGAGGTGAGCGTGAACTAAGTAATGGGCTGTGGGAGAGGGATAAAGAGAAAGGGGAGAGGATGAAAGGTGAGGGGAGAAGGCGAGAACCTGCAAGGTGGAGAGAGAGATAAGGTATAGAAGGTGGTGAAAGTGGATGAAGGGAAAACGGAGTAGAGAGAGGGGCCAAGATGAAGTGAGAGGCTGCAAGAATAGGAGAGGGATGAGGGAAGATGCAGTGAGGGGAGAAGGTGAAATATTTCAAGGAAAAATAAAAGGCAAATTTACATTATATGTAAACTATAGAAAAAGATAAAAAGGAAAACAGTGACTTTCAAGAAACGGATATAATTAAATAATTCACCATTGTCCTCATCACCACTACCGCTAGTTCTACTGCTACTATTCCTACTCCTACTACAACTACTACTACTACTACTACTACTACTACTACTACTACTACTACTACTATTACTATTACTATTACTACTACTACTACTACTACTACTACTACTACTACTACTACTACTACTACTACTACTACTACTATTACTACTACTACGACATCTGCTAACCTTCTACGACTTCTACTACTACCACTATTACTGCTACTGCTCCTTTCACTTCTACAACTACTACTACTACTACTGCAACTACTCCTAAAAAAAAATATTTATTGTAATAATAATAACAGTATGACTACTACTGCTACTACGACTTCTACCACTACGACTACACTACTACTGCTACCACGATTGCTATTATTACAACTACTACTAATACTACTACTCGCCCTCACCTGAATCTGTTCTTTCCTCTAACCTCGCTTTTCTTTGACTCCATTTCCTCTCCTTACTCAAATCCATGATCCTCACTTGACGCCTCGTTTGGTACAGCAATGTGAGGAGACCGTCACCAAGGTGGAGGTGACACAGGTGCTGGTTGAACGCCTGCTGCGAGGGCTGGATACCCAGAAGGCGTCTGGCCCCGATGACCTCAGCCCGCACCTGCTGAAGCATTGTGCCCACGATCTGGCTGCCCCTCTCACCACAGTCTTCTCTGCCTGCCTCCGGGAAAACATCTGGCCATCAACGTGGAAAGAGGCTCGAGTGGTTCCCGTCCACAAGAGGAGCTCCAGGTCTGACCCCAAAAATTACCGGCCCATTTCCCTGCTGTCTGTGGTGGGGAAAGTGTTCGAGAGGGTTGTGGCAGACGTAGTCTGTCGCCATCTCAAGGAAAATTACCTCCTCTCGGACCAACAGTTTGGGTTCAGACCTGGCCGGTCCACCTCTGATTTGCTCATGCTTCTCACCAAGAGCTGGCAGGACGCCCTTGACGACGGCCTGGACACTGTCGTGGTGGCCCTGGACATAGCGGGTGCTTTCGATAGAGTTTGGCACGGTGGCCTCCTCGAGAAGCTCCGCGCTAAAGGCATCCAAGGCGACCTCCTTCAGCTCCTGGGAGACTACCTGCATGGAAGGACGCTCCAGGTCGTCGTTAACGGGCAGGCGTCCGAGTCCTTGCCAGTGGAAGCATCAGTGCCACAGGGTTCAGTGCTGGGGCCAGTCCTGTGGAATATCTACGTGGACGACCTTCTCCAACAGCTGCCGGTAATCTCAGCTTACGCTGATGATTGCACTCTCTCCTGCACCTACCCCAGACAAGACAGTGGGCGAGCTGCTGATGAGGTCAATCAGCAGCTGAAGATGCTACAGGAGTGGGGTGCCCGCTGGCAGGTGACCTTTGCCCCGGAGAAGACCCAGGCAATGGTGGTCTCTCGATCCCCCACTGCCGGGCCAGCAGTGGAGGGGAAGCTAAGCTTTGGTGGCGTCCCCCTCCCACTCCAGGAATCCGTCAAGATTCTGGGAGTGGAAGTGGGTCGAGGGCTACAGTTTGACAGCCACATCAAACACATTGCCCAAAAGGCCTCCCACAGAGTCTCCTGCCTGCGAAGGGTGGCCAGCTTCCTCGACAAAAAAGGGAGGTTGTTGCTCTACAAGGCCCAGATACGGCCTTACCCAGAGTACGCTGCCCTCTCTTGGATGTCGTGTGCTGCCTCGCACAGCGGGAGACTCGACAGCATCCAGCGACGGGCGCTGCGACTGGTGGATGCTGCAAACCCCCCCAGCCCATTCGGAAACTCCCAGCTCCGTCGATTCGCTGGAACACCGCAGAGACGTCGTAGCGCTTGTTGTTCTCCACAAAGCACAGGTGCAGGAAGTGCCACACCTGGCTGGACTACGTCAACCTCCGAGAGTCACCACGCAGGACACGAGAACGGTGCTATCCCGTGGTGATGCAGTGGAGGTGCCACGTTCCCGCACTATCCAGCATCAACGCACCTTTATGAGTAGAGTCTCCCGGATGTGAAATGTGTTCACGGCCACCGTCCCTCACGTCCGGGGGATGAACACACAGGAAGTTAAGCTGGCGGCCCACCACTGGAGAAGCACACTTCCTACCCCAATGACACTTTAATGACAGTGCAGTGTGTATATATGACAGTGCAGTGTGGATACATGTGAATATTTATAATTTTATAATGTATGTTTTTTATCTTTAGATATTCTTTTTCTTCTTTTATATAGACTCTGCCCTTTGAATAGGCAGCACACGGTAGTGCACTTTTGGGTCTGTAAATATTTATGTATGTTTAAGTAAAAAAAAAGAGAGAGAGAGTGAGTGTGTGTGTGTGTGTGTGTGTGTGTCTCTGCTCCCCGTCCCCTCATTTCCCTCTACTCTCCTGTTCGTCTCTCCCCTTTTCCGTTTTACTTCTATTTCTGTTTCCTCATATCGTTCTTTTTTTTCTTTTTCTTCTTCATCCTCCCACCCCTCCGCCTACTTCTCTTCCTACTCTTTTTGCTCCTTCTCCTCCTCCTTCTTCCTCTCATTCTCCTCGTTCTCCTAGGTTTCAATATTCCCTTCGGGCTGTCGGCGAGCTCAGGGTTCTCTTCTTCCTTCGCTGTTTTATTTGTATTAACATAAACGAAGCAGGTGTTCAGAGATAATGCAACGCAACTCGCTTTAAGCCCGGAGCTGTACACACGAAAGTTTTCCAATTGGAGGCGCATAACACGAAAGCCTCCGTAGTTTTAGTATTTGTTTACATATTTTATTTCTTTAGAGGTATTAAAATGCAGATCGGTTGCAGTTGGATAGATTGATTGGCTTTGTGGTAGGTCCTTGGGAAGTGAAGATAACTACACCTAGTACTTCTATGTTATTGTTTTTATTATTATTATTATTATTATTATTATTATTATTATTATTATTATTATTATTATTATTATTATTATTATTATTATCATTATTGTTATTCTTATTATTGTTATTCTTATTCTTATTATTAGTATTAGTATTATCAGTCATACTAGTATTGTTGGTATTCTTCTAATGTTTAGCACTTCACGTCTTTGACACACACACACACAAAAAAAAAAAACATATAAACACCTCCCTTCACCCCAACACACACACACACACACACACACACACACACACACACACACACACACACACACACACACGAAGTTCCACTAACGAGATATTATTATCTTTATAACTGCCACTGGTATTGCTGTCAGTTGTTATCATTATCATCACCATCATTGTCATTATTAGTTACCTCTGGCATTTCACGTTTCAAACGAAAACAAGAAATAAAGTTTTCCACGTACGAAACAGATAACCACTCGGAGCGGAAAATATACGAGGCAATTCATCGCGTGTTATCGCCTGTCCTCAGACAGGCGGGCGCGACAACACATGCAACCGGACCGCTGGGGATGAATATGCGGGCAGGTGAGGCGAGGACGGAGGAAACTAATTAGGCAGGTGTGGGAAGATTATGTTGGCGTGTGTTCACCACGGAGGCTGTCAGCTGAGGAAAAAAAGTAATCGCAACATATTATTATTTCTTAATTTCTAATGCTGCCTGTAGCGCCGGTAGTCTTTCTTGCGGGGCCTTTTGGACGGCCCCGGCCCGTTAGCGACGCAGACTAATTTTATTTATAGTGGCTGCCGTGATTATAACTCTTGCTTGCCCCATGCTGCCCCCGGTGCTCCTCTTGATGGAAGTTGCTGAAGTTAAGGTTGATTGAAGATGCGGACAGCATGTGGGTAATCTTCCGCCACTCGGCGATGGTTTGAAAAATAAGCGTGTTTCGGTGGGACTTAGTTCACGCTAGATCCTCGGGCTCACCACGCCAGTAAGCTGACCACTTGGCCACCGCACCCCATGCTTTTAATCTCGTTTTTTTCCCCTCTCCTCTCCTTCTCTTCTGATTTCTTCTCCTTTTTTTTTTCCTTCAACACTTTACTCCTGCTCCTCCTGCTCCATCTTCGCCTTTATTCTTCTTCCTTCCTCCTTATTTTCATTCATCTTCGCCTTCATCTCTTATGTTTAGCGGTGACCAGACAAGTGGTGTGGTAAGCACACACACACACACATACACACACACACACACACACAGTAGTAGCAGTAGTTTATAGACCACAGCTTTACAATAATTTTTTTTCTCACACGTTATATCCAGAACATGAAGAATAAGCTGAATTCCGAGATATGTATAATAAAAATACTGTAGTCCACAATAATTAAAAAGTAATGCTTCACAAAAAAATGCAACAAAATAAACATTCCAAAAATACACACTGACACAATAGGGAGGGAACCTGAGTCTACCGAGGCTTAGGAGGCCAAAGGAAGAGGAGGAGGCATCGGTCTGGGAAAAGAGATGAGAGGGAGGATGAAGGGAAGGAATAATCCAATAGGAAAAAACCCGTCCTGTGGAGTCCCTGCCTATACCGCCTGACTCTTATTGGAATCCCCGAGCACCCCCTGCAGCCAGGAGCCTCTGAATGGCGGGCGCCGTGACGATGGCTGCTTAATAAAAATTATTCGTCCTTCTAGTGTCCATCTCCGCCTTCATTTGAAAGTCTGAGTTCAACACAAAGTCTCCGGGATTGCTCTGCGCCCCCAACCCGGTTCACTGAATTAAATCTTATGACACACTGATGCGCCCAACGGGTCAATAAAAAACCCATCCAGGAGGACTATAGCGGCTCTCCTCCACACTCCCTTTGTTCATTGCATTAAGTTTCGCGACACACATTGATACGCCTGACAGGTCAATAAAGGACGCAGGCAGTTTATATCCGCTCCTGAAAGGCTTTCGGGTGTAAACAGCTCCAAAGAAAAGTGGCTGTTTTTTTTTCTTAAAGGTATTCGGCAGTCAATATATAAGTGTAAGTCCTTTAAAGACGACAAGTTCTCTTCCCTCCTGAAAGGCCTTCGGGGTGTAAACAGATTCACAGAGAATACACTATTTTTTCCCGCTATTCAAGGATTCGGGAGTCAACGAAGGGTTTAAGTCCTCTAAAGAAGCGAGGGGCGCATAATGCTCTACAGGACCGGGCTGAGTTATATTTGTCGGCTTAACACACATGTTGGCCGCCTCGTTCATCGCCCTGCTCACGGCCACTGGCGCATATGATCTCTTGCGTCGCGATGCTCTAACCACACGATGACAGTCTTTCCTCGATGTCCAAGTGTAATGGTGCACACATAGGATGTTGTGTTGACGAGCCATGCCCACGGTGACGAGAAAATGATTGGTGGCACACACATCAACGGCGTCAACACCCATTGGTTCTCACAGACAGCTAACAGACCCGGCAGTCAACGGCACAGACAGTCATTGGTTCCCACAATCAGTTAACATGCCGACAGTCAACGGTGCTGCCAGTCATTGGTGTGCTCACTGGTGTAACATCACCAGTAAATACATCAGTTGCTGTACAGTCCAGGATGTACACAGCCGCAGCATACGCAGCACACCGCACACGGGCACCCAATGCTCGCCAACTAAGATGATAAATGGCACTGTGAAATTTGCATATCATGGGTAATCTCCCGCCTCGCCCTGACGCGGCGGCGTCTGCCCATACACCACGCTGATCCGGTCACCTGGCGTCCATTCTGAAAACACAGGACTCTGGACGCCGCCCACGGAGGAGCTGGATGACCCCGGGAGAAACTGGAGATCTAGAGGCTCACCCCTAAGGGTAAACTGGACTGTGACTGTTCAACCTGGGGTACTTCGGGCTATAATGGTCCATTTTGCTCCGCACCCTGAAGAATACTGGGCTCCAGAGACTCACATTCAGGCAAACTCTTCTCCAAATCTACCCTGGGTTGCAAAGGTTATATAAGTTTTAAAGGGCCTAACATAACCCTTGATTATGCAAGGAACTAGAAGTCCACACTGTATTATAATGGACTTCAGAGATTTACCCGGAGGTATGCTGGGATATAAGATCAACCCTGGGGTTTGTAGGGCTTTACTCAACCTGAAGCTTGATGTTCACCATACCATATGCTGATCTATAAAACTTCTTCCTGGGATATGCTGGGTGATGTTTCTTCTCTCCCCCCCTCCCCCCACACCCTCTCCGTTGTCCCTTTACACTTGGAAGATGTAGACAGAGCTATGCCTGAGCCTAAGTGATGACGCAACACACACAAGTCGAGGCAGGCCAAGGCAACACTAAACGACCCCCAAACCACCACAGCCACAACAAACGTCTCGCCTAATCCCGCCGCCGCCGCCTGTATGGCAGCGGAATCCTTCTGCTCCTCGTCACTCGTTCCGCTAATCTTGTTGGCGCCGCAAACCGACGGTAAAATTTACGTGACGAGGTAACTCCACGGGCACTAAATTCACATCTTGGTAAATTGCTACCACTAGGACTACGACCTCCACAACCTATACTACTACTTTTTTTTTAACACCAAAGGAGACAGCTCAAGGGCACAAAGAAAGGAAACAATAATACTACTACTCTTTTTTTTTTTACGTTTCTGCCTATGGCGCTGGTAGGCTTTCTACTTTTATCATTACTGATGGTCGGCCCCAGCCCGTTATGGCGCAGGCAAGTGTTTATAGTGGCAACATCTTGCTTGGCTCATGCTATCCCCCAGAACTCATCTTTCATTTTCTCTAAGATAATCTAGAGTCAGGGTTCAAAGGTGGTCTTCAGGACAGCATGTGGGTAGTCTTACGCCACTCGGCAGTGACCGAAAAATCCAAGATTGTTGCAGCGGCTGGGACGCGAACCCTCGTCCTCCTGAACGCCGGAACGATAACCACTCGACCACCTCCATCTAATACTACTACCACTGTTACTGCTGCTGGTACTACTACTACTGCTACTACTACTGCTACTATTACTACAACAATTACTATTTGCTTCTCTGTTCATTAGAATACCTGCACAAATCAATATCCTTGTCAATATCAGTGATGACTTCGGATTACCATTAGGCATCCATAATGTTCAGGGTCCGGGTTACTCTTTACTGCTTCTCTTAGCTTCGGCGCCTGACAAATGACGCCAGGACTAACCCCCCCACCCCACCCCACCCCACCACGTTACCTTATCATCGTGTCCCATTCACCTGACTGACGGATAACAATGTCACTAGATTCTCTCTCTCTCTCTCTCTCTCTCTCTCTCTCTCTCTCTCTCTCTCTCTCTCTCTCTCTCTCTCTCTCTCTCTCTCTCTCTCTCTCTCTCTCTCTCTCTCTCTCTCTCTCTCTCTCTCTCTCTCTCTCTCTCTCTCTCTCTCTCTCTCTCTCCAGTACCAGGTAATTACAGGCCCATTAGTCTAACTTCGGTTGTAGGTAAGCTACTTGAGGGCATAATTAGAGACAAAATTGTGAATTACCTTGAAAGCCACTCATTGATTGGGGACTCACAACATGGCTTCCGAAACAAAAGATCCTGCCTATCAAACCTATTAACCTTTATAACGACCTCTTCACTGTTTATGACGTAACCAAATCACTGGACGTAGTCTATCTTGATTTCAGAAAGCGTTTGATAAAGTCCCGCATCATAAATTACTTTACAAATTAAAGCAAATAGGTATTGACGGTCAAGTAAACCAATGGATCGCGAATTCGTTGAGCAACAGACAACAAAGAGTAGTGATTGACGGATTTAACTCAGAGTGGGCGCCTGTCACTAGTGGCGTCCCTCAGGGCTCGGTCCTTGGCCCAGTGCTCTTCATTATTTACATCAACGACGTGGATGTTGGACTCAATAACCGCATTAGTAAATTTGCAGACGACACAAAGATTGGCAACTCGGTTCTCACTGACGAAGACAGGCAAAGCCTCCAAGAGGATTTGCACAAAATTTCAGCTTGGTCGGATAGATGGGAGATGCCCTTTAACGTAGACAAGTGCCAGGTCCTTCAAGTTGGAACGAGGAATAAGAAGTTCGAATACGAAATGCGCGGCGTTAAACTCAAAAGCGTTCAATGCGTTAAAGACTTGGGGGTCAAAATCGCGTCAAACCTCAAATTCTCACAGCAATGCATCGATGCAGCAAATAAAGCGAACAGAATGTTGGGCTTCATTAAAAGAAACTTTGTATTCAAGAATAAGATGTAATACTCCCGCTCTACAACAGTTTAGTCAGACCCCACTTGGAATATGCGGTACAGTTTTTTTAGCAAAGGATATTGCTAAATTAGAAGGTGTTCAGCGTCGGGCAACGAAAATGATCCCTTCCTTGCGCAACAAATCCTACGAAGAAAGGCTTTCTACCCTTAACATGTTCTCTCTTGAGAAACGTCGCCTCCGAGGAAAACTGATCGAATGTTTTAAAATACTTAATGGTTTCACGAATGTAGACAGATCAACATTGTTTATGATCGATGACACTTTGCGCACGAGGAACAATGGCGTAAAACTCAGATGTAGACAAGTAAATTCAGACTGCACCAAATTTTTCTTCACCAACGTTGTAGTGCGAGAATGGAATAAGCTTCCACCGTCAGTGGTCCAGTGTAACACGATTGACTCCTTCAAAAATAAGCTCGACCGTCACTTCCTTCAACTTAATATCAACTAGAGCAGAAATGCAACGTTTTGGAGTCTTCTGATTAATGTAAAATCACTTAGGTTTAAGGACAGACCACCAAGTCTGGACCATGGGGTCTGTGTGGTCTGATTTTCTATGTAAATCTCTCTCTCTCTCTCTCTCTCTCTCTCTCTCTCTCTCTCTCTCTCTCTCTCTCTCTCTCTCTCTCTCTCTCTCTCTCTCTCTCTCTCTCTCTCTCTCTCTCTCTCTCTCTCTCTCGGCAGTGGCTGTGTCCAGTCTTCGTACTGCTGTGGCGGCTCCTTTGTCTTTCTGCGGCTCCCACTCTCCGCGGCGGTCTTGTGTTTTCGAATCCTTAGGCGCCCGTCCTTTGTTTCCTCGACCGCCGCCGTTGTGTCCCATTGCGTGGAACATAATTATTTTTCTGTGCCCGTTTTCCTTGCCTTCGTTCCGTTGTAAGACTCGCTTTGGTATCGCACAAACATTGACTTCTTCCAAAGAGCAAGCTGTTCTTATCTGTTTTGTCTTGTTTAGCATCACACACACACACACACACACACACACACACACACACTACTACTACTACTACTGCTACTACTACTACTACTACTACTACTACTACCACTACTACTACTACTATTAATAATATTACAATTGCTAAAGTGTTTGTGTGTCCCTGAGTGTGTGTGTGTGTGTGTGTGTGTGTGTGTGTGTGTGTGTGTGTGTGTGTGTGTGTGTGTGTGTGTGTGTGTGTGTGTGTGTGTGTGTGTGTGTGTGTGTGTGTGTGTGTGTGTGTGTGTGTGTGTGTGTGTGTGTGTGTGTGTGTGTGTGTGTGTGTGTGTGTGTGTGTGTGTGTGTGTGTGTGTGTGTGTGTGTGTGTGATCTTATTTTCTTCTTACCCTCCTATCCCCCCAAACACGCCATGTATACAAGTCACCTCTGCTAGGCTCCACTCCAGCAATATTCCCGTCCTGGCTAATGGCTCCGATCACTCGTTCAGTGTCCCGCCACCTGTCCATGAGCAAAGCCTTGCCCTGAGTCCTGCAGGGCCCGCCGCTGCCCTCGAGGCCTGAGCACCCGGGCACTGCGAGGCACCAGCAGGAAACATGATTATAAAAAAAATATACAGAGGAGACATAAAGAATTTTCCTCCTGGATATAAAACATTTAAGCTTCAAAGGTATATCCATTTGTTTTAAAGACCTACACGTGTATGCTTCAAAGGACCATAAATTTCACTTTTAAAAGGCACAAAGTGTTGTTCCATATCGAATCTGGAAGCAAACTGTCAAAGCCAATACTTCAGCGGAAAACAGTTTAGAAAGCAAGGATATCAGGACTAAACCTTGAGCTCTTGCATAAAGTTTCGGAACTAAGTTTCTTTTTTCTTTCACACACAATACTTTGCCAGAAGGAGGCCATTCGTCACACGGGCCGGGCGTGAGCTGTGATGTATACGGCGGGGAGGAAAGGAAAAATAGCAAATAAGGAGTGCAGGAAATTAATAATGATCAAATAGTGGATAAGGCGCGCAGGAGGTATATATAATTAGTGTATGAGGAACAGCAGATGAATAATGGTAAAAAGTAATAGATGAGAAGAACAGGTAATCAATGGTGGGAGTAATGGGTAAGCAGAACAGATGAATAATGGTAAATGTAGCTGATAAGGAGAACAGCAGGCAAACAAAAACAAAAGTAGTGGATAAGAAACACAGCAGATGAGTAATGATAAACGTATATATAGTAAAGCAGATGCATGATGTTGAAAATGGTGGATAAGAGTAAGAAAGTAATGACAAATTTATTTAACAGGTGGGCGAGGGGAAGAAAAAGGGAACGAAATTAGAAACAAGTTAATAAATCAAGACACTATTTATCCTGCCATTAAATACGTTTGAGTAGATTTATAAACAGATTGTATTATAAATGCACTTGCTTCTTGGTCTTTCTTTCATACGACTCTCCAATGGCTGTATGTTACTTGACGAAGCTATAATAATCGTCAACAGTAATCCTTAGGCCGCTTTGCTCTTCAGTCTTGCTTAGGTTTATTGTTACACGAAATCAACGGAGAGACGGGGCGGGGCATGGGCGGGGGATGTGGATAGGCAATGGGGCAGAATGAGGCACGATGAAGGTACGTTTGGATGGAATGGATGGGATGGAGCTAGCGGGGTTGACGAGACAAGGGGAGGAAAGGAATGAGGGAACAAAGGGTAACGGGGAGAGAAAAGAGAGGGGGAAGGGTAAGAACGCATCATTGGAAGAGGGTGAGTTACGGCTGACGGCAAGGTGGGTAAGCGAGGTGCATGAAGGAGGAAATGGAAATTTTTACTCTATTTTTACGTCCTGGCCTATAGCGCCAGCAGGCTTTCTTGGTTGGGCCTGGTGGGCGGCCCAGGCCTGTCATAGCGCAGGCAAGTGTTTCTAGTGGCACCATCTACTTTTGGCTCATGCTGCTCCCCGGAGCTCATTATTGATTTCCCTTGGACAGTTCCTCTAGAGATCGGGTTGATGGATGGTCTTCAGGACAGCATGTGGGTAGTCTTAGGCCACTCAGCGGTGACTCAGAAATCCCAGGTGGTAGCGACGGATGCGAACCCATATTATCCAGAACGCGGCGAACGCGGAACCGGCACGCTAACTATGTACTCAACAACCATGGGCTAGGGATGACGGCGAAGTAGGGCAGGAAAGAGCAACGGGAAGGGCTAGAAAAAAAAGGACAATATGAATGGGGTAGAGTGGAGGAGAGTGGGGTACAGGGATAACGGCGTAGTGGGTTAGCGAAGGGCAGCGGGAGGATCGGAGACACAGAAGCAAAAGAGAGGGCTGGATCAGGTTGGGGAACAGAAGCAAGTGAAGTCGTGAGCCCCGTGAACCTTGCTGCCGGGATATATCTAGTTATCATTATATAATGTGAGTAGTTAACCGTTTCGTTGTGACTTAGTTCACGTATATATTCGACAGTAACAAAAAAATAACCTGATTTCATATAATCCTTTGGTTAAGGAGACAGACCATGAGTTTAAAGGCTTTAGTCAGTGTCATCTCAAGTATAGGGTCTATTGCTTTAGTATATAGTTAGCAATTGGTAGGGCGTAATTAATTCCAAGCTACAAAACGCCTAAACTCGAGGAAGCTAATTTCACAAAAGTTGAAATATAAACTTTATAGTTGAGGTTTCGAGTTATGTACAGACGACGAATATGTCATGTAGAGGAGGGATTCCACTGTGTGCTATCGAATAATACGGGATAGATGTCTGGAAGGGAGTGTCAAGTTGTCAGGTGAATAAATTAGTTAGAAGGAATGTCCAGTCTGTGTTACTGCAGCTGACCCACTCTTTTTTTATATTCACATAACACCCCACCAACACGACAAGGCATTATAGATTTAAGCTGTACCTGGCCTTCTTCCCCCCTGTCTTGTTCACCACAGAGGGACAGGCAACTCAACGCCCACATGGTTTGTATTTACAAGTATTTTTCTCTTTGAGCTGAAAATACACCAAACTACCAACACGACAAGGCATCATGGATTATACTGGTAACATAATATGGGCGTCTCTTTCCTCCAGTCTTGTTCACCACGCCAATCATCACCTGTGTGGTTTGTATTCACGGGTACTTTTTCTTTCTTTGGGCTCAAAACATACCGACGTACCCACAATACATGCCAGTTCGAAATCTTAGTTTAACATGAGCTTCTCCTTCCCTGTCTGGTTCAAAACGAAGCCACGCCACTCAAAACCCTTGTCTCTTGCATTTAAACGTCATTTTAATGGAGTAATTCGTCCACGGTACCTTTTAAGCCAAGACTACCTCCCATTTTACAGTGTTCCACCTGGGCAGAATAGCAGTCAGATGAAGAGGTACCACGTAAGAACTTACAGGCATCAGACAATAGCCTATAGTCTTCAGGCTCAACAAGCCCAATAGTTTCAGCCGCTGCCTCACTTTTTGAATGATTCCACTTAAGCCTCTTCCTCCCTGCGTCAGTCCGAAAAAGAGATCAAGCGTTTCATCGGCTCCTTTTATGTCAACGCCTCCTTTTACTTCATTCTATTCAAGGCTATTTTCCTTGCGTCAGCCCATACGGAAAATCAAATGTATCATCAAGATATTTTTTTTTTAAATCCTTTTCACCAGTGTGAGTTTACAAGTTCTGGCATACGCGTTCATCAAACCAGATTTTTCTTATTCCTCTTAATTCACTGCATTAGTTCGAGGGCTTTAAGCGTTAACATTCATCAGACACGTTGTTTGTGATTTACTTTGCAGGGACCACAACTTCTTCCGCCCCGTTCTCTACCTCTATCAGCGGCCGGGCCTTTAATGAGTGCTCGAGGCGTTAGCAGTCACGCGTCAGTGAACACGTGACCAGCGGAGCGAGGCGACGGGGTACCCATATAAAGGTTGTCATCTGTGTGTGTGTGTGTGTGTGTGAGAGAGAGAGAGAGAGAGAGAGAGAGAGAGAGAGAGAGAGAGAGAGAGAGGGGGGGGGGGAGAAAACTATCACTATCATTTAGTCGAAGACTGAGACCCGCAGCACCCAAACACGAGAGGGCACAAAACACTTTTCACTCGCAGCGGAAAAAAAACACTCCTATACACACGCAATTAAGCCCCTGGTCGCCTGTACACACGCTACACCTCGTCTCGGGCATTGCCATCATCATTAGCAGCAGCAACAGGAATCCACAGGAGGCGCCAGAGCGGCCTTGTGTGCCTGGAGCTGATGAAGACTGGCAGCCGTCCCCTCGGGATGTGGGCTGAACCCTCCTGTGCCTGCCCAGCACCCGAGGCGTCGTGTATAGTTTGGTCACCTGAATTAACGACGCAGAATCTCAGCCCACATCACCCGTCGTGACCATTGCTACTGATACTTAACATATAGTCCTCAAGCTTAATTCACAAGTAACTGTAACTACTACTGACACTGGGACGAGGCGTATGCCCTATTGAGTACTCCTATAGATAAATCAACGAATTAATGTCCTGGTTATTTCCCTTACATCCTACGTTGTCTTTATATAGTAATTTATTCATGTTAACTTGACAGAATCTAAGCTGAAGTTCACTTGCTGCTGGTACTACAGTTAAATCAACAAATGAACATCTTGATGCCTTTCCTCGTACGTTTTGTCTCTATATGGTAGTCTGCTCACTTTCCATTGGAGCATAACTTCCGCCCTCTCTCATCGAGTAGCTAATAGCTTATTCAGTCTATCCTGCCGCATAAGCCCCGCCCACTCCCATTCACCATTCACTATCACCGATCATATGCAATATACACATATATTCACGATCCCAGAAAAGGAAATAGGTGTCGCTCAGCGTGCGGGGTGGGATTTATTCGTCAATTAAGAACTGACATTAATAAAAGGTCAGAATATATATGAAGGGCAGGGAGGAGAGGGGCGTTATTGGGAACAGAGATAGGGCGCCATGTGGGTGCTGAGGGCTGAGAGTGGAAGGGGTGAGGACGAACGGATGGCGGATGTTATGAACGAAAATTACGTCCAAATTTCTCTGCCTTGATGGCTCTCAGTCTCAATTTTCTTCGCCCTGTCGGCTCCTTGGTAATCCCAATATGAAATCTGGCGTATTTAATATTCTACTCTTTAAACGAACTCTTGTCGTCTGACATCGACAATTACGAGAGTTTATAACCGAGGCGCGGAAGGCACGATATGACGCCCGTGAACCCAGCAGTGACTGACGCTCAAGTGGTATAATTTCGTCCGTCGCTTAAGCTCGTGGGAACAAGTTCCTCAAAATATACGCTCACTCGCCTGACTAGCGCCGCATAATTCAGGCCAAAACACATACGACACACTTTACTACGACAACTAGGACGGCCAAGAGGAGGGTTCACGGGTATAAAATTTGTAAACACGGAGCTCATGTAAGACAACAGAAAATACATATATTATCATATGCGTTTCCTTTTATTTCAAGTTAGAAATACAGACACATTGTTTCAAGTGGACCGTGTGAATAGAGAAGGGCTTGTGTATAAGATGCATTCCTGGTGTAGCCAAAATAAGAGGGAGGGAATGATGTTTATAATGTCCAGAGTCCCTTTAAGGTCGAAGTACCAAACAATACAGTGAAGTGGAACTAAATTTATATATTAAGTTTGAGAGCCTTGTCTTGTATTCCTCCGTTTTCATTTTTGAAGGAGCGTCTGGCGTTTTATTTTCATACGTATAACTTTTGTCTTTGGTGTGTTGCCCTCACAGCATAAGAGAATACGTAAATTATTTTAATGACTTCAATAGGAGAAGTTAGAAGGCCTTGCAGAAATGGGTATATGCAAGAGAAGACATTCCCTTGTTACTATAAAATACTATTGTGGGAATAACATTTACATATACACATTTTTTTTTCGTTCACGAGGAAGTAATACGTGCTCGAGTTGCTTAGTGACGCGACTGAAGGCTAACAGTCGCATTGCCGGGGTAGGTATATGTAAGGAGATTCAGCCCCCAGCGAGGTCCAAATACGAGTGTGGGAATAATGGCCGTGATTATGTGCAAGGCCAAAAGAAACACTTTCTTTTGGCCATACCTGTGTGATGAAGCTAATTACGCGATGGTATCACGGGGCGGGTCTCGTGGGTAATTGTCGTGTTTATGACAGGCGCGGGGCACCGGGCAGGTCGGCGGGGCGGGGGCTAAAGACGAGGAGTTGTAATCTTGCTGAAAAATTATTGTAAACACCGATAAGGTTTTAGAATCGACACCAACGCCATAAAGGGTTAGCAGTGCAGTGTATTAAGTCGAGTGTGTGTGTGTGTGTGTGTGTGTGTGTGTGTGTGTGTGTGTGTGTGTGTGTGTGTGTGTGTATTGCACTCGCCACATACGCAAGCACATCCACACGCGATTATGCCAAAATTGACGTACATTACTAACATTGTATCTCTCTCTCTCTCTCTCTCTCTCTCTCTCTCTCTCTCTCTCTCTCTCTCTCTCTCTCTCTCTCTCTCTCTCTCTCTCTCTCTCTCTCTCTCTCTCTCTCTCTCTCTCTCTCTCTCTCTCTCTCTCTCTCTCTCTCTCTCTCTCTCTCTCCAATACTTATTCGAGCATTGATATAGCAGGAACAGAATTTTTTAACATCTTATTTTAAATTTCAAGTAGAAAGGCTTTCGTGTAATTAAATCAGTGCTATTCAGTCTTTGGTTCATCATCTATTCAGTCTTGTCATTGAACTCTATGAACTTGCCAGTATGGAAGGCCATCAAGAAGCGTTTAGATACCATCTACAACCCTTTTATTCAGTCAAAGAGGTGGAAGGTGGTGGAGGGGAGAGACATAGCGAGAAGAGGAAATGGGGAGAGAGGTGACTGGGAAGATGAAAGGGAGATAGGCAGTGAGATAAAGGGTGGGCATGCGAGGAAGAGAGAGAGGAGAGGGTGAGAAAAGTAATGGAGTCAGAGAGGGAGAGATGGAAGTAAGAGGGAGAAAAAAGAAGAATGATTAGAAAATAAGGGGTGGAAATGAGTGAGGAAAAGGCTTGTGACTTTTTGAGGAAAACGAAAAGCCTTTAGATGAAAGGAGATCTCGAATGAAGGAGGGAAGGAGGGAGGTAGGGAAGAAGAGTGAGTGAGGCAAAGCAAAGTGAATCAACATGGAGACAGGAAGAAAAAAAAAAAGATGGTCGTGGAATGCCTTGTGCAAACAGAAGTGAGAGAGAGAGAGAGAGAGAGAGAGAGAGAGAGAGAGAGAGAGAGAGAGAGAGAGAGAGAGAGAGAGAGAGAGAGAGAGAGAGAGAGAGAGAGAGAGAGAGAGAGAGAGAGAGAGAGAGAGAGAGAGAGAGAAATGAAGATTGGTTACCCGGGATGACCCGCACTTCTGCTGCCCCAGGAAACCGACCAAGTTGTCTCCTCTGTGTCGGTGACGGCAGGGCAGGTTGAACGGCTGCTCAACGCGCTGGACGCAGGTAAAGCCGTTGGCCCGGATGACATAAGCCCACGCCTCCTCAAGAATTGTGCCAAGGAGCTCTCAGGTCCTCTCTCCGCCGTCTTCACGTCTTGCCTGAGGGAGTGCAAGTGGCCTTCACTATGAAAGGAGGCGCGTGTGGTTCCGGTCCACAAGAAAAATTTGAGGTCCGAGCCCAGCAACTACAGGCCCATCTCCTTGCTTTCTGTGGTGGACAAGGTGCTGGAGCGTGTGGTGGCTGCAGTCATCTGTCAGCACCTGAGTGAGAGCCATCTCCTCTCTGATAGACAGTTTGGCTTCAGGCCTGGCCGGTCCACCGCGGACCTCCTCCTCCTCCTCTCAAAGGATTGGCAAGACGCACTGGATGAAGGCCTGGACACACTCGTGGTAGCCCTGGATATTGCTGGAGCCTTTGACAGGGTTTGGCACGCGGGGCTCATTGAAAAGCTTCGCGCCAAAGGTGTCCAGGGTGCCCTTCTGATGCTTCTCAAGGATTACCTCCAGGGGAGGACCCTTCAGATGGTGATCAACGGGCAGTCATCAAGGCCTTCACCAGTGCACGCCTCAGTTCCACAGGGTTCAGTGCTCGGCCCAATCCTGTGGAACATATATATCGACGATCTCCTCCGGCAGTGTCAGCCTATGCCGATGACTGCACATCGACAGCCAGCAGAGCGTCGAGGAGATCAACACAACAGGCAGCTCAGCCTGGTGTGGGTGGAGGGGAGAGGAGTGGCAGGTCACCCTCGCCCCGGAGAAGACGCAGGTCATGGTCATCTCACGGTCCCCAGACGCCTCTCGAGCAGTCTCAGGCCAACTGCGTCTTGGAGGCAAGAGTCTTCCCCTCCAGGATCACATCATGGTCCTGGGAGTGTCTGTGGACCAGAGACTGCGCTTCGACCACCACGTCCGAGCTGTTGCCCGCCAGGCCTCCCTGCGAGTCTCTGCCCTGCTAAGAGCGGAGGGATCCCACGACCCACGGGGCATCCTCACTCTCTTCAAGGCACAGATACGACCGTATCTGGAGTACGGTGCCCTGCTGGATGTCGAGTGCTGCCACCCACGTGCAGAGGCTCGACGCAGTGCAGCGACGAGCACTGCGTCTGGTGGAGGCCAGCGAGCACCTGGAGGAGTCGTCTGCCACTGTGACGTCGGTAGAGCACCGCCGTGATGTCTCAGCATTGGTGGTGTGCCACAAAGCCCAGGTGCAGGGGGTTCCCCACCTCAGCAGCTTGAGGCTCCCTCCACGCGCTGCCCAGAGGCTCACCCGGACTGCACTCGCCAGTGACCAGCTTGTGGAGGTGCCTCGATCACACTCCAGACAGCACCAGCGCACATATACAGCCAGGACCACACGCCTGTGGAACATGTTCACGGCAGCCACTCCCCAAGTGGAGAACATGAACATGCACCAGATGAATCTGGCTGCTCACAGGTGGCGTGAGGGATACCCAAGTGCGCTAGTGGTATAAATATAAAGTGACAAACTGGCAATATTCCAAATTGCTTTTACATGTTTTCTTTCTTTTTCCGTATTTTGTATTTGTATCTGTTGAATGTGCCAACAGACGACAATTCATTTTGTCCCATACGCAGGCTCTTAAAATAGTTATACCAAACAAGTGTAATTCTGAGCCTCCTTTTTTGTAGAAATATGTTTAAATAAGAGAGAGAGAGAGAGAGAGAGAGAGAGAGAGAGAGAGAGAGAGAGAGAGAGAGAGAGAGAGAGAGAGAGAGAGAGAGAGAGAGAGAGAGAGAGAAGAGAACGACAAAAGATTGGGAGAATGAAGATATTGTGAGGAAATAATTTGCGCGGAGGCACGGGAGCGATGTGAGGGGGAAGGAATGAAAGAAGGCAGAGGATGGGAAAGTATGAATAGCCGGTGATGGAATTACGAGGGAAAGAGATGGAGCAGAGAGAGGAAACCAGTAGGAGGAGGAGGAGGAGAAAGTCGATGGGGGAAGATTAGAGGGACAAAGGAGAACAATATTGAATTTGTATGCTTGCATTAAAAGTTGCTCACACCTGATTATTCTTATTCTTCTTACACTCATTGTCATTATTATTATTATTATTATTATTATTATTATTATTATTATTATTATTATTATTATTATTATTATTATTATTATTATTATTATTATTATTATTATTTGCTAACGTCTTTATATGAGTAAACGCATTTACAACTATATTATTTATTTTCTTTGCTCGTACTCTTTCTTCGCTTCCTCCTCTTTTTAATGTTTTATCCCAATCCTCCTCTTCCTTCCTTTCCTATAGTCCGGCAAATCTTAAGCGGCGGCTCTGACGTAGACAGCCCGCTGGACCCTGTTGCCGCGTCTCCAACTGACCTCGCGCACCGTGCCTCTCACTGTATATATATATATATATATATATATATATATATATATATATATATATATATATATATATATATATATATATATATATATATATATTTTTTTTTTATTTAAACTGACGATTCTATAGTTACACAACAGATCTCTCTCTCTCTCTCTCTCTCTCTCTCTCTCTCTCTCTCTCTCTCGTGTGTGTGTGTGTGTGTGTGTGTGTGTGTGTGTGTGTGTGTGTGTGTGTGTGTGTGTGTGTGTGTGTGTGTGTGTGTGTGTGTGTGTGTGTGTGTGTGTGTGTGTGTGTTTGCGAGAAAAGTAGGGGTGTATTCTCATTCGGGGAGTATGGTGCACGACAATGCATAATAATAATAATAATAATAATAATAATAATAATAATAATAATAATAATAATAATAATAATAATAATAATAATAATAATAATAATAATAATAATAATAATAATAAATAATAATAATAATACTAATAATAATAATAATAATAATAATAATAATAATAATAATAATATTATCATTAAAAATAAACCTCTTTAAAAAAAAACGCACCAAGACTCTTTACCCCTTGGGTGGTGTGGAAATAAGGTCAAAGTGTAATATTTTAATGTTCTTAGCGACCACTCCTTCCCCACTCCCTGGTCATCCCAAGCGGAACCTCACCATTCACCTGCATGCCTCACAACATCAGACTTTGCTTGACGGTCCTGGCATCCCATATTTTATCATAATTATGCCATATGCATGGCTGACATTGTATGGCAGACACACACCAAAAATTGGCAGAAATGCGATAATTAAACCAGGCAGAGCAACTAGCAACTGAGGTGTGTTGGGTTGAGAGGAGCATGACTCAGACTTGAGCTGACAACGCCGCGGAGGCAACGGTGCCAAGTGTTGTACAAATTTCTTTGTATTCACTCACAGACAGAGAATCAATCATAAAAACCAGATTTGTTTTTATACTAGAGAGAGAGAGAGAGAGAGAGAGAGAGAGAGAGAGAGAGAGATTTACATAGAAAATCAGACCACACAGACCCCATGATCCAGACTTGGTGGTCTGTCCTTAAACCTAAGTGATTTTACATTAATCAGAAGACTCCAAAACGTTGCATTTCTACTCTAGTTAATATTACGTTGAAGGAAGTGACGGTCGAGC
The DNA here is from genome assembly GCF_024679095.1 of Eriocheir sinensis. Lineage (NCBI taxonomy): Eukaryota > Metazoa > Arthropoda > Malacostraca > Decapoda > Varunidae > Eriocheir > Eriocheir sinensis. The sequence continues at coordinate 16,588,886 of NC_066518.1, forward strand.
TTATTTTTGAAGGAGTCAATCGTGTTGCACTGGACCACTGATGGAGGAAGCTTATTCCATTCTCGCACTACAACGTTGGTGAAGAAAAATTTGGTCCAGTCTGAATTTACTTGTCTACATCTGAGTTTTACGCCATTGTTCCTCGTGCGCAAAGTGTCATCGATCAGAAACAATGTTGATCTGTCAACATTCGTGAAACCATTAAGTATTTTAAAACATTCGATCAGTTTGCCTCGGAGGCGACGTTTCTCAAGAGAGAACATGTTAAGGGTAGAAAGCCTTTCTTCGTAGGATTTGTTGCGCAAGGAAGGGATCATTTTCGTTGCCCGACGCTGAACACCTTCTAATTTAGCTATATCCTTTGCATGGTGGGGAGACCAAAACTGTACCGCATATTCCAAGTGGGGTCTGACTAAACTGTTGTAGAGCGGGAGTATTACATCTTTATTCTTGAATAAAAAGTTTCTTTTAATGAAGCCCAACATTCTGTTCGCTTTATTTGCTGCATCGATGCATTGCTGTGAGAATTTGAGATCTGACGCGATTTTGACCTCCAAGTCCTTGACGCATTGAACGCTTTTGAGTTTAAAGCCGCGCATTTCGTAATCGAACTTCTTATTCCTCGTTCCAACTTGAAGGACCTGGCACTTGTCTACGTTAAAGGGCATCTCCCATTTATCCGACCAAGCTGAAATTTTGTGCAAATCCTCTTGGAGGCTTTGCCTGTCTTCGTCAGTGAGAACCGAGTTACCAATCTTTGTGTCGTCTGCAAATTTACTGATGCGGTTATTGAGTCCAACATCCACGTCGTTGATGTAAATAATGAAGAGCACTGGGCCAAGAACCGAGCCCTGAGGGACGCCACTAGTGACCGGCGCCCACTCTGAGTTAAATCCGTCAATCACTACTCTTTGTTGTCTGTTGCTCAACCAATTCGCGATCCATTGGTTTACTTGACCGTCAATACCTATTTGCTTTAATTTGTAAAGTAATTTATGATGCGGAGAGAGAGAGAGAGAGAGAGAGAGAGAGAGAGAGAGAGAGAGAGGCACGGTGCGCGAGGTCAGTTGGAGACATAGCACCAGTGTCTAGCGGGCTGTCTACGTCAGAGCCGCCACTTAAGATTTCTCAGTGAAGCTCTTCCCTCTTCGTCGAAACGTCGCTTAGAGAGTGTGTTTCCGTTAAGGGTATGCACAAACCCTACAACCTCTTCCCCCTTCCAAGCTATCTTTCCGTGTAGTGTTGGTACCACTACAAATCCAACAAACGTTGAAAACCGAAACATTAATGTATTTCAGGTACATTTCTATAATGGAAAATATTGTATGGCAAATACTTAAGTAAGCAGTGCTTGATACAGTGACATACACAATATAAATATATAGCAGAAAATTTACATTGATGCGTTTGTTTGGTACCCGTGGTGATGTTTGCTTCGCTCTCATCTCGTCCCGTTACCTGTGGGCGGAGCTTAGGAGACCTCGTTAGAATAAACTACTTTTGTTTTCTTTATTTTCCTCCTGTTCCATGAGACATCTTTCTCCCTTCGTTATTTCTCCCTTGTAAATATATTTTTAACTAGCCTTAGAGCTCCTATCAGTGGGTGGAAAATGGTATCATCTATATTGCTGAGCTTTGCTAAGCTCCACCCACAGGTGACGTCACGAGTTTGGAGACTGGCTGTGGGGAGCCCAGCACGGATTATCACATACCACCACATATTAATACAGACTTGTGAAACATGCGCCCGGAGGCCGAAGCCTGTCAGTCCGTCACTTTAAAATTCATCCCAGCAATTTTAATTCATGCTTATGGTTCGAAGTGCCCGCCCTACAAACGCTCAAAAAAGAGAACTGTTGTGAATAGTTGAGACTGAAGGACGGGGCGTGCTGGTTGAGAGGTGGCAGGAATACACAAGGAGATTGGGAGACTTAACACCACCGGGACCACTTTTTCTTTTTTGGTACATCCAAATCGACTTTAATACAAGGGAGGGAGGAGGAAGTAGAAGTGAGGAGAATAACTATGAGTCTCCTCCTCCTCTTCCTTTTTTCTTTTCATACTTATTGTTCCGTTGTTCTTCTCCTCCTCCTCCTCTTATTTTTTCTACTTCTCCCTCCTCTTCATTCTCCTCCTCTACAGGAGTAATTTTTTCCCTCCCGTCGCCGCCGTGGAAACCTCAGACAAGTTCAAAAAGAATCCCACTCCAAAATAGCCCACTTGACCCTCTTCCCCGACCTACTCTCATCCCTTCCATCCAGCCCCTCCCCCACTTTCAATATTCTCATCCCTTTCTGTTCAGCCCCCTTAACACCTCGCCCACCCCCACACACTCCTACCTATTTAACTTTCCTCACCCACTCATCCTCTCCCATTCTAACCCCTTAGCCCTCTCGCCTATAGTCCTTCCTCTCATTCTCTCATTCCCTTTCTCTTTTCCCCTTCAGCACTATTCCACTTCATCCTTTTCTACGTAACTTTCACCCTTTCATCTTTACCCACCCTGGTAGACTCACCAAAGAGTATAGAAAATAATGAGGGAACACTGGTGGCATTCATTTGTAATCGGGGCGACGGCGGCGCAGGAAGCGGCGAGCACCTAACTTTACTTGGCCGATGATAATAATGAGAAAAAGACAAGCACTCGGTTCTGTGCTGCTATAAATGGCACTAGTTCTCGCAAGAAAAGCCCTAAACTATATTTTTTATTTATTTACAAAGAACAAGGAAATGTTAGTCGTCTATTTTCAATCACGTTTTATAAAGATTATTGAATCTACACTTGTCGGACACCTCAGTCAGTAAGTTAACCACTCCACCACCACCACCACCACCAGTTAGCAATCACACCACCAGTTAGCAATCACACCACCAGTCAGCCACCTGGGCCAACAAGTGATTATATAAACTTGTGAATAATATTATCTTTTCGTATTGCTTTATCTAAAATATAATAACTCATCCTTAGTCTATCTACACGAGTACATCCTCTCCGGCTTGCTATAATAGGCTATACTTGTATTACAGGCTACAAGTGCTTATTAAAAAAGCATTATCTCTTTTCGTTCTGCTTTATCAAAAATCTATCAATATTTCTATAGACTATCTATACAGATGCCTCTCGGATTTGCTATAAGAGGATGCGCTTGTGTTACAGCCTACAAGAGGTTACAAAACGGACATATGGTGTTAGTAATGTTAGATAAAGATCCAAACCATAGTCGGAGGCCATGTGTCAAGTGGAGAGGTAGGTATGAACTGTCAATGACGAGCGACACTCGTGTGTATTATCTACTCATTTATTTCCTTTAGATTATATCTGTCACCTTTCCAAATCAGTGCATCGATATGTAAATAACAATGAAGAAGCAATACATATTGTTACAACCCACATAAGTGCTAAAATTCGCCTAACATTGGTGTGTTGGGTGCAAAAACATGCAGCTGACATCACATGTTACGCGCACGCAGCTTGGGACGCCACCATCGCCACGGTTACAGATTTCGCATTGGGGAACATGCGAGTGTCCCCTCTTTACTATCTATACTCTTTGGTTTCACTTCCACCCTTAACTCTTTCTACTTTAAACCTCACCACCCTCACCCCTTCCCTCCGTCTTCCTTTAATTAACGCTCATCTCCCTATCTCTCTTACTTAGCCTTCGCGCACTCCCTCCTCCCCTTTATTTCCATCCACTCGTTCTCTTCTCCTTCATCCCTTCTCCCTCCTTCCGGCATGGCTGAGGCGCCTTGGGACTGCAGCAGCGAGGGCCACTTAGGGTAATGCGGACGCTAATTAGTTTACCTGGAAGCTCCCCGAAAGGTGTGCCGGCGCTCCAGTCAGTTGTTACTGTTATGGAGCCGTGTGTGAGCTGACTTTGGGGGAGAAGAAAAGTAAAGGACAGACAAAACGAGAGAGAAAATAAGTGATGGTAAAAGAATTATGAACAAAGAGTGAAAAAAACGAGAAGAGAGACGCAGGGAAGGGGGTGAAGAAAGATAAAATGACTACAGAAGTATTAAAAAGGAATGATAAGGAGAAAATTTATGAAGGTAAAAAGAAAAAAACGAGAGGGGGGTGAGGAAAGATAAATCAACTGAAGAAGAGAAAGAAGGCGAAAAGAAAGATAAGAAGAGGAAAAAACATATGGAGAAGGAGAGGAGAAGGAAAAGGAGATAAATGTTCAAAAGGAAAAATATATAAGCCAGACGACAGGGAAAGAGCAAATAAGTATAAAAAGTTATGAAGGTAACGCTGTAAAAGAAATGAAAGAAAAGATGAGGTGGGCGCAAGGAAAGAGGAAACAAATGAAGGAAACAAAACATGATGTCAGAAAGTAGGGAAAAATGACGATAGAAATTAACAAGTACAAGATGCATGGAAAACAAATGCAGAAGGAGTAAGGAAGATAAAGGTAGATACAAAGATTTAAGGAGAGAGCAAACGAGAGAAGGGAAGGAGACGCAAGAAGTAAAATAAAATAAATTAAAAGTAATAGGAAGGACGTAATGGTAGAAAAAAATAATCCCCCGAGCTAGAAAGCTACGCCTGTACAGCTTAGATAGGGTTACAAAAAAGCGCTTCCTCTCACCAAGATGTTGCCGTGAGCTAGGATCGAACTGGTAACCTTTCAGCAGCAAGGCCAGCGCCCTACCCACCGAGCCACCAGGCCTTCAAGGTAAAGGGGAAAACATCTGAAGAAGGGGGGAAGGAGTCGTAACAGGAAAATAAATAAAAGGGTAAGAAAGAGAAGTGAGGCAGGGAGAAAGAATACAGTGGTTGGGACTAGGGAGAAGAGGGAAGTAGAGGGAGAGAGAAGGAAAAAATGGGGAAGATATGAGAAAGAAGGCAAGGAAAAATAATGCAGCCAAGGGAAAAGAAGTATGGCAAAGATCGGAGATGCAACGGAAAGGAGGAAAAAAAGAACAATGGAGAAAAAAGCTAGAGAGTAATAAGATTGCGTTAAAGAGGAAGAGGAAAGGACAGAGAAAACGACTATGGAAGAAAGAATAATTGCAAGTAAAACGTGAATGGGACAAGAAAAAAATGAACGAAAATGGAGGACAGAAATGTAGGAAAACAAGAAAAAAACAGTTAACAGGAAGAGTGAAAGCAACCAAAGGAGGAATAAGGATGGCAAGGGAAAAAACGAGTAAACGGAAATGCAAGGGAAGGAGCAAGAGGCGCACAATGGAGGAGAGAAATGTTAGAATATAAGAATAAAACATTGAAGAGGAAGAGTCAAGGTGTGGACGCCGAGGGATATGACACGAAGATGAGGGAGGCGAGGAAGACACGTCGCGTCCATGTGGGAGAGGGGGAGGGGGGGGGAGGCACGGGGGATTCTGCGTACAAGACAAGGGGAAAACTGTATATAAGAACTGTCCAACGTGTGGAAAAGAAACGTCACGGGAAGAAGATCCTTTCCATTTTTATTTGTCCGCCTGTCTCTCTCTCTCTCTCTCTCTCTCTCTCTCTCTCTCTCTCTCTCTCTCTCTCTCTCTCTCTCTCTCTCTCTCTCTCTACTTATGTGTCTATCAATCTCGTGGGTCGTGGGTACGTTTTCTGTTTTCATGAGTGCAATAAATCCTTGGTAGAGAAAAGACCGCTATCAAGATTAACTACACAAAAATTATGTGAAGTATTCAAAATTCAATTTAAGAAAAAAAATGGAAAAAGAGATAAATGGCTCTGTGGTGGAGAGGGAGAGGAAAAGGGGGTGGAAGAAAAAATAAACATAGGGTGATGACAAAGAGGGTGACGTGAAGCGGAGGAAAGGGAGTGAAGCAAGGAGGAAAGGAACGAAAAGGGAACGGACGGGAAAGGTATGTAGGAGAGAAGAAGGGAAGAGGAGGAAGATTAAGGATTTTTTATGATATGGAGTGGAAGAGAAGAGAAATGACTGTATAGGAAACAAAGAAACAGGAATGACACAGAAGGAATGGTAATGTAAGTGAAGCGAAAAGAAAAGTATGAAAAAACTTAACAGAAGTGTAGGGAAGTATGGTGAAATAGAATGAATGTGGTGAGGTGACGGGAAGAAAAAGAATGGAAAGAGATGGAAAGGAAAGGGAAAAGAAGGGAAAGGAAGGAACGTGATGGGAAAGGAAAGGAAAGGAAAGGAAAGGAAAGGAGAGGAAAGGAAAGGAAGGGGAGGGAAAGGATGAGAAGGGAAGAAAAAGGAAGGAATGTGGAGATAAAAAAGTAAAGAAAGGAAAAAGAATGTCCTTGATGAGAAATTAAAAGAGGGATGGAAAGAGAAAAGAAGGAAAAGAATTGATAAGGAAAAGAGGAGAAGAAAACTGATGTAAAGGAAAGGCAAGGGATGGGAAGGGAAATGAATAGGAATGGATGAGAAGGAAAGGAAGGGAATATAAAAAGAGATGGAGAGCGAAGGGAAGGGAAGCTCTCCTGAAGGGGGGGCAGAGAAGGGAGGTGTGGCAAATAGGGGATAAAAGACTTAATTTTTCATGAAATGATTTACGAAAAGGCGAGTTACTCTCCCTCACCCTGAGAGTTATTGGTGCCATCCATTTCCATCGCTCGTCTTTCCTGACCCCCCCCCCACCCCCCCACCCCACCACCACCACCACCATCATCGCCACCACCATTCAGATTACCGCCAACACTTTTAATTTTGCCATCACTACCACTAACCATCTCCACAACCGCCACTAACCACACAACCACGCCCGCCACCGTACACACCACCACTAACATACACCGACACCCTCACCCTCTCCACAACGGACGCTAAGTTTCCCACCTCCACCATCACCGCCACCACCGCTTTTTCCACCTCCACCGCTACCACTAGCTTCGCCACCCCTACTATTACCACCAACACCACCATAATTACCACCCCACTTACCACCACTGTCATCACCCGCATCACGTCCTCCACAATCAGTAACAAGAATATTTCCACAACCAACACCACGAGCAACAGTGTCATCACCATTAAATCACCATCTCCAATAGAAACACCAGCACCATCATCACTATCACCCCCCCCACCAAACACACACACACACACACACACACACACACACACACACCTTGCCCTTGCCCTTGCTTTTGTCGACTTCAAGAAAGCTTTTGACCTTGTAGACCACACTGTTGTCATTATTAAGGCCATTGAGCTGGGGCTTCACCCTAATTTAATATCGTGGCTGACTGATTTCCTCAGCGAACTATTTGCACGCCAGCAAATAGTTCGCTCCCAGGGCTCGGTCTCCACTCCTCTTGAGCTGACGTGTGGCGTCCCGCAAGGTAGCAAAAAGGGTCCGCTTTGCTTCTTGGTGCTCATTAACAACCCCCTCATGGACACACCGCATCGCTGGAAATATGTTGACGACAGCACCTTGGGCGTCCCCGTCAACTACAGGGATCCTGACTATGCACCTCTTCAAGCGTCGCTCGACAACCTTCAGGCATGGACGGTTGACAACAGTGCCACTATCAACCACACCAAGACCATGGTGATGCACGTTTACACGTCCAAGAGAGATGTGCCACCTCCGCTGCTGTCTATTGGCTCACACCACCTCCAGGTCGTCCAGTCCACCAAACTACTAGGCATCACTGTGGACTACCAGCTCAACTGGAAGCTCCACGTCTCCAACACCGTCAGAGCAGCCGCCTACAAGCTGTACATGCTGCGTAGACTCAGGACGCTGGGGGCGCCAGCTGCTGAGCTGTGCAGTATTTATTCATCATTCATATTGCCAAAGCTAATGTATGCCTCCCCGGCGTGTTCTTCGTCCTCACCCAACAACAGCAGCTTGAGAGGGTTCAAAGAGGGCATTCAGGGTCATTTTAGGCCCTGAATACCGCACCGACAATGCCCTGGCCACCCTGAGTCTCCTGAGGCTCTCTGACAGGCACCAGGACGCCCTCAGAAAAGTCGGAATCTCCCTGCTTCACCATCCTCGCCTGCGCCACCTTCTGCCCCCCGACGCGCCTCCTCCCACCCGCTTCACCAGACACCACAACAAACTCAACCCCTTCAGGGCACCGACCGTTACAAACGTAGCGCAGTGCCCGCGATGGTGCGGATGATAAACAATGCCCAGTGACAGTCATACCCAAAGGGCCGCGGTGGAGTTTAGCACCTCGCCACCCTCTAAGTTCCCCTTCACACCACCCTCCCTCCTTATGTCTCTATTTTTAGCTCTCCCAAACCACCCCACCCTCTCCCTCCCTCTAGTGTAGTCTATTTACTATTAGTTTCTTGTATTTTTAATTTTTATATTTTCAGCCTGACGGCTGCCTTACATTAATAAACCTATTATTATTATTATTATTTTTATTATTATTATTATTATTATATTATTACACACACACACACACACACACACACACACACACACACACACACACACACACACACACACACACACACACACACACACACACACACACACACACACACACACACACACACACATAAACACACATCCTTGAACTGCCACGGAGATACAATGGCTTTTTTCCCTATTTATTTACTCTGCAACTTAAAACACTTCATCTACAGACTAACTGCACCGTCTTTCCGCCCCTCAACGCCAGCTCTCAACGCAAACACGAAGGGTGACGTCACTTCATTGTCCCTCTCAAGCGAACCTTCACAAGCAAAGATAAGGCGAAGAATCAGGGTTGAGTCGGTGCCTTAACTACCACAGGGCAATGCATCTCTTGGCGGCCTTAATATGAACGTCTTTTTTTTATTGAAAGAGAGAGAGAGAGAGAGAGAGAGAGAGAGAGAGAGAGAGAGAGAGAGAGAGAGAGAGAGAGAGAGAGAGAGAGAGAGAGAGAGAGAGAGAGAGAGAGAGAGAGAGAGAGAGAGAGAGAGAGAGAGAGAGAGAGAGAGAGAGATTGCACCTATAAGCCATCGGCTGGGCAACAAAACACTTTGTCCACATGAGCAGGACGGTAAACAGCATCAGTCAACGTTCCCCTCTCCCTCCCCCCTCCCCTCTCTTTGGCTGCAATGACCTCCTCCATCACTATGAGCCCCCCCAAGGACACCCTCGCACCGCCTGTCTCAGTTTCGTTCTCGGTATTTACACTCGTTCGTATACAGTGGATGAGGTCGTATATGGTAGTGTTTCGTACGAGCCATTCTAATTAGAACTCTTATAGAAAAAAGCTACTCAGGAAAGTCAGAATATTAGATATTTAAACTTTACACGTATTTTTTATTTAATTTCCATCCCTCAGCTCAATATCCTCCAGCAGCTTATTCCCCTGACGTGAGTAATAATTATAACGAAGCGTATGCACGAATTGGGGAGTTAATCCAGCCAGGCCCCGCCGCAGGACACGATAAGGGCAAGGGGGCCCGGAGCACAGGTATTCCCTCCCTT
>NC_066518.1:16603254-16665754 GCF_024679095.1 Eriocheir sinensis
GTGACTCCTGAACCACCAATCCTGCCCTTCGAAAACTTCCACAAGTGTCGCGGCACAGCAATAATGTTCGCCCGTTTCTCGTCGCCATTAATGTGGACGCGCTTCTTTTGAAGTGTATTGCGTTGGCTTTGGGAGGCTTTTGAAACTGTTGATCCCTTGCGAGGACGAAAGTTTATTTATTCATTATTCTTTCCTCTTTCATGTTTAATGGTGGTACGAATTTCTTAATAAAATACATTTTTTTACGCACCATAGTGATATCTATTAATTTTCTGATTTTCTTCTCTCTTCTTTTCTTCTACATTTTCATCTTTTACTTCCTCTCCTCTTCTAACTTCTACTACTCTTACAACAACAACAACTACTACTACTACTACTACTACTACTACTACTACTACTACTACTACTACTACTACTATTGCTACTACAGCTACTACTACTACTGGAAGTTGGTAATGATAACAATTATTAGCAAAGCACAAGCACAAGAAAACTGAGCCAGGCATTGCTGTCGCCTGGCCATGTCCTGTCCTGCCCTGTCCTGTCCTGGCCTGGCCTGCCCCTACCCCTGCCCTGGACTACCCTGGCCTGGCCTGCCCCTACCCCTGCCCTGGATTACCCTGGCCTGGCCTGGCCTGACCTGTCCTGGCCTGGCCTGACCTGGCCTGGCCCTGCCCTGTCCTGCCCTGCCCTGGCCTGGTCTGGTTTGGCTTGGCACTGGCCTCGCCCCCTCCAACTTCATCGCCCTAACCTGTCACATGCACCTTGCCCTGCCCCTTATCCTGTTTTTCCCCTTCCCTCTCCTCACCCCCCACCCCGCCCTAAGGAGGCCCCAGGGCGTTACTAAGCGTCACAGATCCACGTCACACCCACCCGTCTTGCCCCGCCGCCCCCTGCACTCTCCTCGCCCCGCCCCGCCCTAAGAAATCTGAAGGGCGTCACTAAGCATCACTGAGCGTCACGTGAGCCTCGCCATCGGGTTGTTGTTCGGGATAGAGGGATGGGGGGATGGGAGGATAAAAGGAGATTGGGAATTAGGAGGGAGGAAAGACAAAAACGGGTCGCAAAGGGAGGTGTTGGAGTTTAGAGGATTGAGAGAAAGTATATAAATGTAGAACAATACGCTTGTTTGCGGTAAAATTTATTTGTGTCGTGAGGAAATAAAGATTTTAAAGCCGGTTGAAATTAAAATATATTGACCTATGAACTGGTCATTATGAGTTGCCTTCCCGAAAACTCTCTCTCTCTCTCTCTCTCTCTCTCTCATTTATCCCCCAGGTCACGCAGGACGTACTCTGCAATTCACTAAAACCTGCCATGCACTGGGAGTGTCTGTCAATCACATTTTTTTTTTTTTTTTGTTCATTGCAAACTTTCCATCGTTACACTGAATAATTCTTTACTGAGACACAAATTGAGGCGGCCTAGAAACGGAAACACTGTCCCTCAGCCTTGCCTGATAACGCAGATTTATTTTCTTGCACGATAAGAGGAGGACCACATCAAACGAGGTAAAATGCCCGCGACATAAAAATAGAAGATCCCTAAAGAAATATCAGACAGGTCTAGAGACCTGAAGATACGTAAAATAAAAGCTGCTCAACAAACCACAATGCTACATTGCGCCCAACACACCCGGCTTGTTCTCCACCACAGCGCGGTCACCAGAGCAAGGAAGAGCGAGGAGTGAGGCAGGAAGTTATAGGCAAACACGCAGCACCTTATCACTCACCCCTTCCCGCGCGGCTCAGCCCAGCGAACATGACAGTCGATTACCAGCCACTCCAGCAGCAGAGCGAGGGCCATCAGGTATTGCCTCTCTTGGGGTGATTGTTTAGTGGGCGATGCAGACGAGACACGATAAGAAACGAGGGACAGACTGGGGTGTGGAGGAGGAGGTATTTCATTTGCATTACTTCCACCTTCCAGTTTTGGTGTCCCTGTAAAAGAAAAGACGGAAATCTATTAGAGAGGGAGGAATGAAGTCGGGTAAACACAAGGGACAGCACATATACGTATATCACTTGTTCTTCCCTTTCCTCATCCCGGCAAGAGAAAAAGAAGAGAATGGGTGGGTAGCAATGCATACATCACCTACGTCACCTCTTTCCTGTTCATTGTTAAAGGGAAGAGAGAAAAGAGAGAGGAAGATACGGGCACAGGCGAGGGTGAATAGGTAGAATACGCCACTTCCACCTCACTTTTCCTCAGTCCCACGAAAGAAAAAGACGATAACGAGTAAGAGGGGAGGAGGGAAACGTTGGGGGTTGAGGACGAGGAAACATCAAACATCCATCACCCCAATCTCGCCCTTCTGAACCACGGAGATCGCGCCGCAAAGTCGAGAGCTTCCCGCCTCCGCCACCCGAGAAAGAAGTCGCGAGAAGACGGGGATAAGTAGAAAAAGAAGAAAAATATTTATTGCCCCGAAGACGCTCGCTTTATAGATCTGCCTTGTGTTTACTGGCGGCGGCACGAGATATATTTACTGAGAAGTGGACGGAATGAAGAAGAGGAGGAGGAAGAGGAGGAGGTCTGGATGTGAAGAAGGGCTTGTTGGTTGCTTGGACGTGCGACTTACGAGGTGAAATAAAGTGTGTGTGTGTGTGTGTGTGTGTGTGTGTGTGTGTGTGTGTGTGTGTGTGTGTGTGTGTGTGTGTGTGTGTGTGTTATTCACGGGTGGAGGACATGGATGGAAGACGTAAAAAATTGTGCACAAGAAGGGGTCAGCGAAATTCTTGGGTTGTTTATGTGGATGTGTCCCGATTGTGATAAATGTGTGAAAATCTCTGAAAAGCATCGAATTCCAAGTTAAATTTCAAGAAAAAAAAACATTGGCAGTTGTAAGAGCAGGAAGCTGCAGCATGATATGTGGGGATGTGGTTGGTAACAGTGCTTGTTATGCAGAAATGTGACAGTGTGGGGTGGCGACCTTGGCGGTGGTGGTGGTGGTGGTGGTGGTGTTGGAGGCTGTGGTGGTGGTGGTGTTGGAGGCTGTGGTGGTGGTGGTGGTGGTGAAGACTGTGGTGGTGGTGGTAGTGGTGGAGGCTGTGGTGGTGGTGGTGGTGGTGATGGTGGTGGAGGTGGTGGGTGTGATGGAGACTGTGGTGGTGGTGGTGGAGGCTGTGGTGGTGGTGGTGGAGGCTGTGGTCATAGTGGTGGAGGCTTTGGTGGTGGTGGTGGAGGCTGTGGTCATGGTGGTGGAGGCTGTGGTCATGGTGGTGGTCGAGGCTGTGGTGGTGGAGGCTGTGGTGGAAGGGGTGGTGGTGATGGTGGTGGTGGTGGAGGCTGTGGTGGTGGTGGTGGTGGTGGAGGCTGTGGTGGTGATAGTGATGGTGGTGGTGGTGGTGGCGGTGATGGAGGCTGTGGTGGTGGTGGTGGTGGTGATGGTGGTGGTGGTGGTGGCGGTGATGGAGGCTGTGGTGGTGGTGGTGGTGGTGGTGATGGCGGTGGTGAATACACGAACGTGTTGGACAGTGCTAGCAGGAGCGACAAGGTGCAGTTGTCCGGGACGGAGTGTAGTGGAGTGTGCTTGGGAAGGGTGTGGCAGTCACTTTCAACAGCCCTTCAATCTGCATCCCTCCTCTCCCTCTCCCCCTCCCCCTCCTTTCCCTTCAATACCATATGCGTGGCTACCGCGGGACAATGGCTCGGTGGACACAAAGGCTGTCGTTGTGTGCTAGCTGGTGAGCCTCTACGGACGCCGGGGCGCCGGGCAGATACAAAGACAGGCTGCTACGCGGCGCTGAGCACATATAGCATTGTGCTCCTCTCGGATCCCATGTATACCATCAGCATTATCACTACTACCACCACAACCATCAAGAAAAACACCACCGGAAACCCTCTCGTGTCCCCTTCATCACCAGCACCAGTGTTGGAGTAGTTACACTTGAAAAAATTAATTACAATTACAATTACTTTCAGAAACTTTGAATTACAATTATAACTATCAGTACATTTCGAAATGCAATTACATTGCAATTACAATTATTTAAAAACAAATTCAATTACAATTACAGTTATAATTACAAATACAAAGGATTTGGTTGTGAGGGTGAACGCTAATCTTCGGCAGTGGCAAGTTTACAGTTACACGTCTTACCTTAAGGAGAAGCATAGCGAGTACGAGAGACATGAAGCCCAATGTGTGCTTCAGCCTCACTCGCATTTTACAATCGTCAACCGGAGTAACCTCAACCACAAATGGCTGCAGTTGGCTGGAGATGCCCATAGCTACTCCCTTGAGACGGCAACCATTGCTCATTCCCGGACCAGTAATAGGTGAGCCCACCGTCATTGATCTCGCCACGACCAGGCCTCCTTGTCTCAATTGAGGTTAGATTTTTGTTAATTACTGTCTGTGTTGCTCTTATTATTTCTTTTGTTTCTTTTATTTCCGTCTGTGTTTGTATCTGTTTTTCTCTCTCTCTCTCTCTCTCTCTCTCTCTCTCTCTCTCTCTCTCTCTCTCTCTCTCTCTCTCTCTCTCTCTCTCTCTCTCTCTCTCTCTCTCTCTCTCTCTCTCTCTCTCTCTCTCTCTCTCTCTCTCTCTCTCTCTCTCTCTCTCTCTCTCTCTCTCTCTCTCTCTCTCTCTCTCTCTCTCACTACCATGAGCGACAGGTGATGGAGCTCGCCTGATGGATTGTCTCCCTTTTTCCCTCTCTTTCGCTACATGTGAATGATGGCGCCAGTTAATCAGTGCCGTTGTTTTGAGGTTCATGATTTATCCCGCTGACTCTCCGACGTGCGCGGCCATCTATACATTCTTCAAGATTGGTGTCACTTTGGAGAAGCTTACTTTGTATACAACAGTTTTCTCTGACCAGCGTTTCTAAGCAGTCGCAGTTATTTGTCTTTAAATTTAGTCTCCGTGTCTGGTTCTTCCGATTTTTCCCATTCCTTCTCTCACGTGTTTGATCTGTCTCACTCCTCACTACCCATTGAATTTTTCGTCTTTCAGCTTTAATATCTGCACAGATTCCATTCACTTCCACGTCTCTCAAAACCCAGCCCCACTCTGCTCTCCTTGCCTCGCCTCAGTAACTTGCCACACCGCCTAAACACTTCTCTACATTACTTCCCCTTCTCGATCTCCCTCTCTCTCCTCCCTCATCCGTCTCACTTCTAATTTAACTCACCATCGCCATCGCCTTTCACCACCGGTGCTACCTGTAACACCCTCGTCCCACCCAGCCCTGCCCCGCCTGCTGAGTAAAGATTTATTCACTTAAACCCCTCGCTGAAAGAAAACATTAAAAGAATGAAGTAATCTATGAGAGAGAGGAGGGGAGATCAGGCGCCCTAAAGGGAATGTAAGGAAATCCCCTGTTTGTCTATCTGTCCAACATTCTGCAACAACACAAAAGAGAGAGAGAGAGAGAGAGAGAGAATGATGAATGATGAATGTTGAATGGAAAACATTGTGGAAGAAGTCAAGTTAGGGGAGGATGGAACAGCTGTAAGGGAGGAAAAACACAGTCATGGTTTCGATAAGTCATGTTTCCGCACCCAGTGAGAGAATAAAACAACTGCTAGAAGCAAGTTGGGAACGAACACTTTTAGTACAGGGGACAGCTTATAATATGACGACAAGTTAAATAGCTTTGTTTCGCTGAATACATTCAACGTTTTGTGAAGTTCTCATTAAATGTAATGGGAAAAAGGAGTCAAGAATTCGAGAAATATGTTCAATAAAGAGAAAAAGAAGAAAAACGAGGGAGGTAAAAAAAAAAAATGGCAACGGCTCAGCAGTCATAGCAGGTATTCAGGGAGCGTCGGAAGCGTCAGCAGCGGGTCTCTGGGAGGGCGGGAGGAAGGGCGTGCAAGAGATAACGCTCTCTACTCTATGGGTGTATTGTTGCCGGGTGGTGGTGGTGGTAGTGTGTGTGTGGGGGGGGAGGTGGCAAAACAGACCCCCTTCAGATATCTCTCGGCCGGGCACATCTTACACAAAACATACTTTTCTGTCAAAAATTATAACTTTTCGTATATTAGCAAAGGAAGGTTATCCAATGAAAATTTTAGAGTGAAAATAAACAAGCGTGTATACACACACACACACACACACACACACACACACACACACACACTAGAGCGCCGTGCTGCAGTAGAGTGCCCACCTGCAAGGCTTCACGGCCAAACAGGCGGCGGTTCGAGCCCCGCTCAGGCCGGATTCTTTCCGTTGACTAGGAGTGATCACTGTCCCCCCTTGAGAAAGGGGGATGGGGCGTGTGGTGTGTGAGGTCCTGGCAATATCCAGCGATCGACAATAATGACCACTTGCTCACGTCGTGAGGGTACCTGCTGGCGAAAGCGAGTCCAACTCGTGATCAGGGCGTGGTGAATTACACACACACACACACACACACACACATTGTTGTATATGTATAACTGTGGTGGAAAAATTGGTGAAGGGGAGAGAGAGGAAGGAGTAACACGAGCAAGGGAAGGAAATGGGGAAAGGAGGACTAGGGAAGCGTGAGGAGGAACAAGCGTTAGGGAAGACAGAGCTAAATGAGAAGAAAAGGTAAGATACGAAAGTCCTGCACATTCAATAAATTCCTAACGACAAGAAAATCAATAGTTTTGTCGCCTTGAAAATGAAATGCTCATAAGATCCTTTGTTCTGTCACCATATACACGATCGACTAGCCTTTTGGTTTAATAAGCTCCGAAATTCTTCATTTGGGCGGCAGATTATGGGTTGTCACAGCTTACCAATATTCTCAAACACCCTTTGTACCGGTGTGCTGCTGGTCAGGCGGAGACCATGAACATAAGAACATAAGAACGCAGGAGTCTACAAGAGGCCGGTAGGCCTGTACAAGGCAGCTCCTTTGACCCTAAGCTCCCGTGTATCTAACCCCACCTAATATCGCTGTCCATGAATTTATCTAGTCTATTTTTGAATGTGACAATTGTATTGGCACTCACCACATGACTGCTAAGCCTATTCCACTCATCCACCACCCTGTTAGTGAACCAATTTTTGCCTATGTCCCTGTTGAATCTGAATTTATCCAGTTTAAATCCATTACTTCGTGTCCTACCCGGTTCTCTTACTAACAAAACCTTATGAATGTCTCCCTTATTAAAGCCCTTCATCCATTTATAAACCTCGATCATGTCTCCACGCACCCTTCGCCTTTCTAGAGAATGCAAGTTTAACTGTTTGAGTCTTTCCTCGTATGGCAAGTTTCTCAACCCCTGAATCATCTTAGTCATCCTCCTCTGCACCGATTCTAACATTTTGATATCCATTCTATAGTAAGGTGACCAGAACTGAACCGCATAGTCAAGATGAGGTCTAACTAATGCTAAATATAGTTTGAGGAAGACTTCGGGGCTTCTGTTGCTTACGCTCCTTGAAATAAATCCCAGTACCCTATTAGCTCGATTTCTAGCTTGAATGCATTGTGCCCCTGGACGGAGATCAGAGCTCACTAAGACCCCTAAATCCCTCTCGCACCCAGACCTGCTTATGAGAGTGTCATTTAAGCAATAGTTATGTGAGGGGTTGTTCCTACCTACACTCAGAATACTGCACTTCCCTACATTGAACTCCATCTGCCATTTATCCGCCCAGTCATACAATCTGTTGAGTTCACCTTGGAGAATACTAGCGTCCTGATCCGACTCAATTACTCTACCGATCTTGGTATCATCTGCAAATTTACTAACATCACTACTAATTCCTGTATCTAAGTCATTGATATAAATAATAAACAAAAGTGGACCTAATACCGAACCTTGTGGGACCCCACTCGTAACACATCCCCAGTCAGATCTTTTACCATTGATTTGCACTCTTTGCTTCCTATTGCTAAGCCACGCCTTGACCCAGTTCAAAACTTCACCCTCTACTCCGTGAGCCTGTAATTTAAGCAACAGTCGTTGGTGAGGAACTTTGTCAAACGCTTTACTAAAATCAAGATAGATTACATCATAATTTTCATCTCTGTCAACCGCCTCAAATACTTTATTGAAGAAGGACAAGAGATTGGTGAGGCATGACTACCTTTTGTGAACCCATGCTGCGAGGCGTGAATTAAGCTATGTTTCTCTAAATGCTCCCGAATGTTCCTGGCTATTATGGAGTCCAGCATCTTGCCTATAACCGATGTTAAGCTAATTGGGCGATAGTTTGAAGCAACTGACCTGTCCCCCTTTTTAAAAATCGGCGTCACATTAGCTACTTTCCATAGGCTCGGCACATAGCCAGTATTTACCGACATCTTAAAGATATCGGTAGACATCTTAATAACCTCCTTTGGCACAACTACACGGACCTCTTTGTTTGTGTGTGTGTGTGTGTGTGTGTGTGTGTGTGTGTGTGTGTGTGTGTGTGTGTGTGTAATTCACTACGGCCTGATCACGAGTTGGACTCGCTTTCGCCAGCAGGTACCTTTACGATGTGAGCAAGTGCTCATTATTGTCGATCTCTGGGTACTGCCAGAACTTCACACACCACACACCCCATCCCCCTTGCTCAAGGGGGGACAGTAACCACTCCTAGTCAACGAAAAAGAATCCGGCCTGTGTGTGTGTGTCTGTGTGTGTGTGTGTGTGTGTGTGTGTGTGTGTGTGTGTGTGTGTGTGTGTGTGTGTGTGTGTGTGTGTGTGTGTGTGTGTGTGTGTGTGTATGTGTGTGTGCGTGCGTGCGTGCGTGCGTGCGTGCGTGAATGTGTGTGTGTGTGTGTGTGTGTGTGTGTGTGTGTGTGTGTGGGGTTACTAGACAGACCTGACGATCTCAACAGGATTTCTCCCGGCACAGTCCAATACCTTCAGCTTTAAACTGGGCAACGCATTTCTCACAGAGCGACTTAGTATCGCATAACTACTCGCCCATGACTATAAACATCCTTTTCGCGGTTTTCTAAAGTCCAACAGCGACTAATGAAACCTCCAGCGACAAATCATCAACGAAACACCACGTGACAATGAGACACAAAGATAAGTGTGCAAGTCGTCAGATTAATAGAAAGAAATAACATTAACAGATATAATAATAATAATAATAATAATAATAATAATAATAATAATAATAATAATAATAATAATAATAATAATAATAATAATAATTAATTTTCGCCTTGAGGAATACAAAAAAGGAATATAGAAAAAAAGGGGTGCAGAGATATATATTTGCACGAACTAAGTCGTATTAATCGTATTAATATTATCAAATCGTATTAACTTTTTATAGTCTATGCGTTGACGACCTAAAACTATGTTTGCCTGGTGTACAACATGTCCAGCAGATATGGAAATGAGCCTTCTGTTAACCCATAACAAAAAACAACAACCGCAAACTAATTCAGCATCTCAGTGTTTGTTGACGATTAGACGAAGCGAACCCCGCACAAACGAGTCCAGCAAAGGCTAAAATAAGGTTTCTTTTAACTTTTATCAAAACCCTTAACCTTACACCACTTTAACACGCCAATACTTTTTCATTGACAACCAGAATCCTCAAAGAAACAAGTCGACGCAGCAGCCCCGGACATGGGTAATAAGTCCTCGTGGCGTCAGATTTGGTGTTTATGAGACTCGCCTAATGCCCGTGAACGAGGCGGGGCGGCGAAGGCTTCCCAGGGATGAGAGTGGCGCTGATAAACATAAAGCCCGGGCGGGACGCGGAGCCGCGCTGACCTGCCCGTTCAGACTTGCGTCCCGCTGCCCCATCACCGCCGCCTACGCGCCTCAAGTACACAAGTGTCGTCAATACTGTAACGGTGCGCATGCAAACTTGATGCATTGTGCTCATTCGTTCTAGTGACTCTGGAGCCATAAATGACATGAAATTGCCCTAAAATTCAAAATTTTATCCTTAAAATCTACGTGGTGGACGACTCGCAGGAGCATTTCGAGTCGAGGGGATGTCACAGGGGTAAGAAATCTTCCCGACGCCACCCGCTAAAAGGCGAACAAAGGAGAACAAAGCTGCGGCCGCTTCTGGCGTCTGGGGAAAAATGGCTGAGATAGAGTGAGGCGACAGCTGCCTTCCGGGGTGGAGTGGAAATAACGGGCCGCCATTAGAGGAACTGGCGTCTGTTTCGTTCTCTTCGCCCTCGGGTTTCACAAGCATTAGTCTTAAACGAGTAGAATTTACCCACTAATGAGTGATTAATCAATGTTACCTCATCTACGATATATAGGAATAAACCGTATTATTTGTTTAACTCTTCCCTAAGACTTAAATAAACCGACGCATTAAAAGAATATCCATTTGTCTCTTAAACATCTCTTGAACTAAGGGCACCACATTCAAACATCAATTTTATCGCCGGCAGTTTTCTATGTACTGTCTTAGTTTTACTTATATTTTTATTACAGATATGACTAACGTATAAACAAGGCAAGCTGTATAGCAAGACAACACGTATATTCGTTAAAAGTTGGGCGACCATCTAGTCCCGGCGTCACAGGGGACGGGGCGCGGCACCTCCCCCTCCATGTACCCAAAGGAAGACTTTCCAACTCTCGTGTTTACAGGGCACACTCGGCTCCGCGGGGAACAATGGAACTTGACCGACCTGCCCTCGAGGTCCAAAGGCAGCGTGAACCTCGGCCGTACAGTCTCTGCACCCGTTCAATAGGCCTAGCTAGACCTGCCGGAAAGAGGCTTTCATTATCTGTGACGGGGCGTGTGTGGCGGCGCAACCCGGGCTGTCTGCGCTTCCCCCACCTGAGGCGTCCCTTCCTCTTCCTGCCCCGTGCCAATACTTTGTTCTATTCCTCAAGGGCGCCAGGAAATGCTCCATTCCTTACGTATAGCTCTGTGTTTGTCTTAACCGTGCATTGTCGCAAAACCCTCGAATGGCCGGCACGGGAAATATTTGCTGTTCAATCCTCACGGTGATGTCTCTACTCGCTCCTCAGCAACTCACTGGGATAAGCGGACACATGACAGCATAATACAACTTGATTGTTATAAAAGGACCCCACATTCCAAGATTATTAAAGACAAAGAGCAAACTGATTCGCCAGCATCCTCTCTGGAGGGCTCGGGGTCACTTTCCAGCCGAGCAAGTCAAGGGGAGATGAGACGCCGCGGTGACGTCAGGCGGAGAGCAAACAAGGGCCTCGCGTCCCCTATTCTCTCGAAGCTCATGTTAAATATATGTTTGCCCAAAGGAGAAGATAATGGTCGAGTGGCTCTGTGCCTCGGCGGGGACGAGAAGCAACAGACAAAGATATCAACCACCAGGCCTTTGCCTCCTCCACCTTTGTTTCGCCTTCTTTTTTATACAAAATGGACTCACGAGTAATATCGACCAACACACCCTCGCCCTCCTGACCACACCTCGTCCCTGAATGGAGCTTAGGCACACAGGCGGCCAAAGAGATCAGCCACCAGACCTTTGCAATCTTCAACTTCGTCTCGCATTTTTTCTGATACAAAAAAGACAAGGTAAATGTCTCCACGTCTTCGCCATTCTTACCCTGCAACCCTCGTCCTGGACCTCCAATACTTGTTCAAGCGAAAAGAACCGTAAGGCACAACGACTGCCAAAGAGAATTAGAACGCCCACGCCTCTTCTCGTCTCTCATTCCGGCCCTTAAACCCTCGTTCCGGTCTTCCTAAGCCGAAGTGAACTCAGGCACAGCAGCAGCCAGATAGCAGGCAGCACGCCCTCACACATGCACCTTCCTACCCCCTTTAACCCTCTTCCCCGGACTCATATTCTTCTTAAAACAAAATTAACTCAATATTGTCACAATAAAAAAAAGTATATAAGGCTTATCCCTTTGTAATTAGAAAACTTAATCAACCAGAGACCTTAGAGCAGCGGTCGGCAACCTGCAGCTCCGGAGCCGCATGCGGCTCTTTCAAGAGACCTGTGTGGCTCCAGGCACCTACTTAAGAATGTCCAATTATCGTAGAAAATGAGAGAATACGCTCCAGACATTGAACAGGTCCCCAAGAAGCTCAGGAGCAGAATCACATTAATGTTTAAACCCAGCATGGTGACCAGATATATTAAGTACAGTTGGATTGTTTAAAAGTATGTAATACTTGTGGAGTCGTGGTAACATACTATAACTTAACGATTGATAATGTTGGTGACATCATATTAGATTAAAAGAGGGGGATCATAAATATAATAGTTTATGTGATTATGATTGTGCGGTTATGACAGCTGCTATTATATATATATATATATATATATATATATATATATATATATATATATATATATATATATATATATATATATATATATATATATATATATATATATATATATATATATATATATATATATATATCTATATATATATATATATATATATATATATATATATATATATATATATATATATATATATATATATATATATATATATATTTTTTTTTTTTTTTTTTTTTGCCAGCCTCGCCCGGTTTTCTTGAGGGGCCTGGTTGGTGGTCGGCCCCAGCCCGCCATGGCACAGGCAAGTGTTTTTTATAGTGGCGCCATCTTTTCTTCTTCTTCTTCTTCTTCTTCTTCTTATTATTATTATTATTATTATTATTATTATTATTATTATTATTATTATTATTATTATTATTATTATTTTGGTGTAATTTACTATCTTCTCTTGTCTGTGGGTATATTATCTAGCTCCCATATGTAGGAGGAAATATTAATGTTTCGTAATTTCCATTCACAATTCACACTGCGGCTCCAACAGGACTGCTTTTTTCCCAGGTTTGAAACAATTGGCTCTTCTCAAATTATGGGTTGCCGACCTCTGCCTTAGAGTAAGGCAAGGTAAAGTTGGGGACATGCTATGGCTGTGCGTGGCCCCGGTGCTCATATCCGTCGTTTTCGCTTCGGGAAACCTGGGGAAGGTGTGGTAAGTTAAATGTCACACTGATCCTGTGCACCGGGGTAAATAAAGTATGAGGAGTGAAAAAACAAAAAAAGAAAGAAATATAGCCTCATTTTCTTCTTGTGGCGAGATTGTGTATTGTAGATCAATTAAATTTCTCTCCCCTTCCTAATTAGACCTGAGACTTTAGAGAAAAAAAGTAATTAGAAAAAATCAACACCCTATCCATGATATTATGCTGATCGGCCAGACGTGAACAGAACTACTTGCAGTAAAATATGTCCGCCTAATTTCGGTGATCCTTCAAAGTTTGGCGAAAAAGAGTCGCCGGTAATAAGGAAGAGGTCGTCTCCGTCCTTCACTTCACGTCTAATTAAGCTGAGTCCTCCAATCTGACTTTCGTGACTTCCTCTCGGTCAACAGCGGGAACTGTTGGCTCAGGAAATGCACGGAAACCGACTCCTACCCTTTTTCCTTGCCTTTTCTCTCTTCTGCTCCTGTTAGAGTGTGCGCGTATTCGTGTGTGTGTGTGTGTGTGTGTGTGTGTGTGTGTGTGTGTCTGAATTACAGTTTCATATGACACCCAAGTACCCATCTCTCTCTCTCTCTCTCTCTCTCTCTCTCTCTCTCTCTCTCTCTCTCTCTCTCTCTCTCTCTCTCTCTCTCTCTCTCTCCCCCCCCCCCACCCCCACCCACCTTCGCCACACACACAACCCGCCCCCCGTGCCCCCCACCTTATGACCTCGTCACCCGGAGACAACAAACAGGAAATAAAACGCGAGGGCAGTGGGCGGCGGTGCGTGTGAGGTCGGGTCAATAGTGTCAGGTCAAAGGTCATTACCGGAGGGGTCAGATTTCCGCCTCGCTTGTGGCTGTGAGAAGGGAAGCCATCCACACACTGCGTTTCAAGAGGAGTTTTGAAAATCAAGCCGCTCTGTCTTTGTCTGTCTGGTTTGCTATTAGTCTGTAAGTATGTCTGTGTCTGGTTATCTGTCTCTCTGGTATGTTTTCTATCTTTACATCTTAATTTATCTATTAATCTAGGTATTTATCTATCTATACATCTATCTACCTACCGAAATATCATTACAGATGGGGCTGAAGTTGGTGGGAAAAGGTAGATAAAGTCAGGTAGAAGGCAAGTAAAGACAGTATATATTCGCACAATGTCATAATTAGCCAGTGAAGCACGCATTATTACAGCCACTGAGGGCCGTCCACGCCTCATCAGGCCGGCGTGCTTCATACAAGGGCGCGCTAATGTGCCTTCCGATATCAGCAGAACAACCCGACGCTTGCTCCAGCTCGCGGCCCATAACGTGAAAATGGAAACCGGATGAAATGTAACACGACACTTGACAAATTTGCACTTTACCTCCTCCTCCACCACGAGCCTTTGCATAGTACGTTTGTATTTCCTCTTCTCTCTCTCTCTCTCTCTCTCTCTCTCTCTCTCTCTCTCTCTCTCTCTCCTATTTATCTTAGTCACCCCCAACATAAGATCGGATTCTCTTTGCGCGTTCTACCAGTTGGTTTTCTACGAAGGCGATCCTTTTACACAAAGAGGCAATCGCTAATAATCGCAAAATCTGCCTTCTTTTCCCCGTTGTCAACCTTGTTTCTTATCCCCCTTTTTTCTTTCCTCCTCTTTTATCCTTTTCCATTTTTCTTTTTGTAATTTCTTCTTTCTCATTTCATTGTTTTTATTTTTGCTCATTTTGGGTTGAAGTGGTTTCATACTTCATATTTTCTTTTACTTCATAATGGTCTCTTTCTCGCTCATAATTTATCAGCTCGCTTTCTGTCATGTTCCCTCTGGCAGGAAAGAAGAAGTATTAAAGCCAAAAAGTATATGAAAATTTAAACGGAAGAGTGAGGGCTCCGCCAGCAAAGTTCTACATGGCTTTTAATTTTAATTTTGTCATTAATTTACTTTGATAAATGATTAACTTGAAAGAGACGAGACGATAAACAATGAATAGAGATAGCGTTGAAGAGGAGAGAAGGAAAGATACTATTTAAACAGCAGCACGAGGCAGACACAAGGGACAGCGTTCACCGCGCAAGACCATGAGAGGCTGAGAACGTCTTGAGATTCCATGCTGCTCGTTTTATGGTCTTCTGTCTTTCAACCTCGGCCTCCGAATGTCCGCCTCATCATCCTTCCTCCCTTGTTCCTCTGGGGTTTGATCTTTGTTTTTACTTTTTTTTACGACTTCGCCTATATTGCCGGAAGGCTTTCTTCAGGGGCCTGGTGGTCGGCCCAAGCCTGTCATGGCGCAGGCAATTTTTATAGTGGCGCCATTTATTCTTGGCTCATGCTGCCCCCCGGAACTCATTCTTGATTCGCTTAGACGGTTTCTTCTAGAGTCCGGGTTGATGGGTGGTCTTCAGGGTAGTCTTAGGCCACTCGGCGGTGACTGAAAAATCCCAGGTGGTAGCTTGGGGATTCGAACCGACGTCGTCCATGGAGCGGTGAATGCAGGGCCCGCACGCTAGCCACTCAGCCACCGCCTACCTTACTACGTTCGTGAATCACTTATACTTCCTCCTCTTGTTGTTGTTCTTGTTTTTTTCTGCCTTCCCTTCTTCTCGGTCTCCGTCTCCTTCTTCATTCTTCTTCTTTTCTTCTTCTTTTTCTTCTCCTTTTTTTCTCTATTTTTTCTTTATCTTTTTATCTTTTTCTTCTTCCTCATTTACTACTACCCTTACACTTTTTTTTCTTTCAAACATTTTATTTCTTTCCTGATTTCCTTCCTCTACACTTCTTCCTTCCCCTCTTTCTCTCCCTCTCCTTCCTCCCTCAGCATGCCCGCAGCAGTGACTAATGGCTTTCCCCTGCGCCTTGTGACCTCAGCCGCCTTTATCCTTTTGTAATTAGCGGGAAACATGTGACTGACGGGGCCTCGACACGCCTCCGAGACACCTCCGGACACGCTAATTGGGGAAAAGGAAACGACGAGGAAAAGGACACCGAGACAGTACTTCTTTTTCTCGTTCATTCAGTTTTTTTCCGTCTGGTTAGCTGCGTCTGCTTGTCTTTCTGTCTATTTACTGGCCTATCTGTCTGCCTGTCTGTTTTCCTACTCTCTCTCTCTCTCTCTCTCTCTCTCTCTCTCTCTCTCTCTCTCTCTCTCTGCCCCATCCTTTTGGCTGTAAATATGTAAATAAACATTTCAAATCAAATCAAATCAAATCAAATCTCTCTCTCTCTCTCTCTCTCTCTCTCTCTCTCTCTCTCTCTCTCTCTCTCTCTCTCTCTCTCTCTCTCTCTCTCTCTCTCTCTCTCTCTCTCTCTCTCTCGTTTCGTCACAGTCACACAGTCAGTTATAGTCTATGGGGGAGGGGGAGAGAGAGAAGGACGAGGAGAAGCGGGGGAAAGATGAGTGGCGTCGCTTTCAGAGGGCTGCGTGGCTTATGGTGAGGAATCAAGTGGCTCGTGCGTATTTATTGTTGTGGTGATTTATGGACGGAAAGGAAAACAGTGACTTATGGTGACGATTCGTGCGACTTGTGGGATGGCATTGGGAGACTTATTATTATGATGACGAATCAGAGTGTCATCATAATAATAAGTCCCTCGGTGTGTGTGTGTGTGTGAGAGAGAGAGAGAGAGAGAGAGAGAGAGAGAGAGAGAGAGAGAGAGAGAGAGAGAGAGAGAGAGAGAGAGAGAGAGAGAGAGAGAGAGAGAGAGAGAGAGAGAGAGAGAGAGAGAGAGAGAGAGAGAGAGAGAGAGAGAGAGAGAGAGAGAGAGAGAGAGAGAGAGAGAGAGAGAGAGAGAGAGAGAGAGAGAGAGAGAGAGAGAGAGCATATTATAATTATTATTTCGTCGGATCTGAATTATGCAAACCGCTACTTTCGACATATTTCTTTCAGCTTGCTCTACTACTTTTTCGTTACAAATTCGGACTTCCCCTTTGCTTACTTTTCCTACTGCGTATTGTACTCGCACTTTTCTTGCCCTCAACCGAGATTTCCCCAAGCGGGCACATTCTAAAGGCAACACAGCACACAGCGATCCAGCGCTTCTTACCCCCTAATGTCCACACGAAGCTATTTTTACATGTGTGAAGAGAAGTAAATGTTTGTTCAAAACGGATTATGTCTAAGAAAACACATTACCTGTTCCTGCATAAACAGCATGAAAAGCCGGCAAAATACGAGGAGCATAAAAAAAGGGAGCAGGAAAGTTTCTCTTTTTTAGCAGCCACTAATCGGGCTCCCCCTAATGGTGTTTACTGTAACCCAACGCACAAACACCTATTCGTTGTGCCAAACCTGCCCAACAAGCCGCCACCCTCTTACTAATGTACACCACCAGCGGTATAGATGAATTTGCAAACACGGGAGGGACACAGATCGCGTTTAATTAATATTTACAGTAATGCAAAGCAACTACTACCTCATGCACCACATCACAGTCCTGACAAGTGTTCACCCGTCTTATTACACGAACGAACTTGAAACATATAAGGGATATAAGGCGTTTACTATTGACGATGGAGCAACGTAAACTACGCCACGCCTGCCTGACACGCCGCCGCCACGCCCACTTACGCGACCAGCCGCCGAGACGAACTTGTAAATACGGAAGGGATAAAAAATTGCACAGTTGCCGAGGATGTTGAGAAGGGGGCCAGTGAGCCGCCCCGCCATCACTCAGTTAACACTTGTCACTCCCTGCCGTCTCTGTCTGACACGACCACCCGCCTACACGATATTTGCAAACCACCATTTTTTTTTTTTTACAACCATGACTCCTTCATCTCTTCTTCTCATAATCGTCTATATTTTTTTCTTCTTTCACTTTTATTTATTTTTTTACAACAAAGGAGGCAGCTCAAGGGCACACAAAAAAAGAAAACAATAATAAAAAAAAGCCCGCTACTCGCTGCTCCTAAAAAAGAAACAAAAGAGGTGGCCGAAAGCAAGATCAAATACGAAAGGAGAGATGTCCTGATACCCTTCTCTTGAAAGAGTTCAAGTCGTAGGCAGGAGGAAATACAGATGAAGGAAGATTGTTCCAGAGTTTACCAGCGTGAGGGATGAAAGAGTGAAGATGCTGGTTAACTCTTGCATAATGGGTTTGAACAGTATAGGGATGAGCATGAGTCGAGTGCAGCGGGGCCGCGGGAGGGGGGGAGGCATGCAGTTAGCAAGTTCAGAAGAGCAGTCAGCGTGGAAATATCGATAGAAGATAGAAAGAGAGGCAACATTGCGGCGGAATTTAAGAGGTAGAAGACTATCAGTATGAGGAGGAGAGCTGATGAGGCGAAGAGCCTTAGCCTCCACTCTGTCCAGAAGAGCTGTGCGAGTGGAGCCCCCCCACACATGAGGTGCATACTCCATACGAGGGCGGACAAGGCCCCTGTATATGGACAGCAACTGTGCGGGGGAGAAGAACTGGCGGAGGCGGTACAGAACGCCCAGCCTCGAGGAAGCTGATTTAGTAAGAGATGAGATATGAAGTTTCCAGTTGAGATTTTGAGTTAAGGATAGACCGAGGATGTTTAGTGTTGAGGAAGGTGATAGCTGGGTGTTGTCAAAGAATAGGGGATAGTTGTTTGGAAGATTGTGTCGAGTGGATAGGTGGAGAAACTGTGTTTTTGAGGCATTGAAGGACACCAGGTTCCTCTTGCCCCAATCGGAAATAATAGTAAGGTGTGAGGCTAAGCGTTCTGCAGCCTCCAGCCTTGAGTTGTTAAGTTCCAGTAGGGTGGGTCTTCTATTAAAAGAAGTTGAGTAATGCAGAGTGGAATCATCGGCGTAGGAATGGATAGGACAGTTCGTTTTGGAAAGAAGATCATCAATGAACAACAGAAAAAGAGTGGGAGATAGGACAGAACCCTGTGGGACACCACTGTTAACTTAGTAAGTCAATAGGCTTCCCGTTGCCTGCTCTTGCATGTTTCCTCTTTCTTCCTCTCCTCCTCTTCCTCCTCCTCCTGCCAGCGAGGTGCCCACATGTCCCCAACACAAGGCAGCTTCCCGAACACAAACACGCGCCCGCCACGCAGTGACACCAACCCCAAAATATCCTCAACCAAGTGCAACGAGTCATCTTGAGGGATTTTGACAGCACACGTACGAGCACTTTTTAACATAAAGGAAGCATTTATATACAATTATATGGCAAATACTTAAAAGCCCTGATTTAAAATGAAACCTACACAGTAATAAAAACGTAAGAAAAATATGTAAGGAACTTTAGGTAAGCAAAACCTCCTTTGCTTAACTGCAGTAACCTCTCCACGCAACACTTTTTTGTGTCATCTAATCGTTGGAATTTCAAGATGCCTATGAACCCAGACATCACTTTTTGGGAGGGTATCATTACGTAGGAGCAGCATGTAGGAGGCAGGTTTCTTATCAGTATGTAGCCCATGTGCTGTTTCCTTTATCATGAAAAAAAAAAGTGTCAGGAGCATCATCATCATCATTGGCATCGACACCGGCAGACACCCTTCACGTTTTCAAACAGCACCATTCACTTCTCCTTTTTAAACCGTCGCCTATCAGAGTGGCCATCAGACGCCTGCAAAAACGGACCCTCGAGCCACCTGCCTTGCCCACCTGTTACGTCGCGGCGCGGCAGTTTCCTCCTCCAAAAGAAAGGTGTGTACATAGGTCGATAAAGTACTCTGGCCTTCCCGCCCGGCTCGGGAGGAACATTAACAAACATGACAGAATAAGCAAGATTTTATCAGCTGTATCTGCTGCATGTGAACATGCGATAAAAAAAAAAAAAAAAGGTTACATGCTGGCATAAGAAACTAAAAGTCTGGCGCATAAAAGAAATGTTTGATGGAAAAAATTAAAGCGTAAATTTTATTTCAGGTAATGCAACATTCTAGCAAAGGGGACTCGAAACGTAATGCAGAGAAAAAAGTGTGATGGTAAAACTACCTTGCATTTTTAGGTCAGGTCAGGTCAGGTCTTATTCAATCTTCTGTTGATGCTTCCTGTAAAAAAAAAAAAAAAAAAAAAAAAAAAGATATCGACCCCAAAATATCAATTTTTGTCATGCGACCTCCATCGCACGACTCTTCTCCCCGAACATCGAAAACTCCGTTCGGAAAGTTTTGACTTTCCACCCGAACATTATTTGGCCTCGGATGCGGCGCGCCAACTCGCTGGACTGTTCTGGCGAAAATAAAACCTTTTTACAATTCACTATGAATGGCGATGCATTTTTTTTCAACCAGCACACACAAAATCCAGCTACTAAAACAAAACATTTTCTCTGGTTTGTTTCGGCTGTGTGTTGTTGTTGTTGCTGGTGCTGGTGGTGGTCAGTCAGTGCTGTTAGTGTTGATCAAAATGCTGAGTCTGGCATTTTGTTCTGACGGCGGCGCTCACTCACTTTGGTGGGCGAAGAGAGAGGCAACTAAGGCCACATAGAGACTGAGAATTCCAATAATAATAATAATAATAATAATAATAATAATAATAATAATAATAATAATAATAATAATAATAATAATAATAATAATAATAATAACAATAATAATAATAATAATAATAATAACAATAATTATAATAATAATAGTAATAATAATAATAATAATAATAATAATAATAATAATAATAATAATAATAATAATAATAATAATAATAATAATAATAATAATAATAATAATAATAATAATAATAATAATAATAATAATAATAATAATTGCAAATAATAATAATAATAATGTTAGTAACAACAACAACAACAACAACAACAACAACAACAACAATAATAATAATAATAATAATAATAATAATAATAATAATAATAATAATAATAATAATAATAATAATAATAATAATAATAATAATAATAATAATAATAATAATAATAATAATAATAATAATTATATAATGAAATGACATTCAGGAACAGGACAAGGCATGCGGGGCAGGGCTTCGGTACCTCACACGGAGGGAAAGGACAAACTTTGCCTGGAACATTTTATCAAAGGACCCGTCCATTAGCCAGCCAGGTATTCAATCACAGATAAAACACACACACACACACACACACACACACACACACACACACACACACACACACACACACACACACACACACAGACACACACACACACACACACACACACACCTGTCAGCGGCTCGATAATCAGGAATCACCCTCACCCGCCCACGTTCATCTTACACACGTTTAGTCCCCACCCAGACTAAACGCTTCCCTGCAGAACCTTCCCTTTACCGCTCTGACCGCAGGTGTTTGTGCTCGGTAAACCCAAGAACTCGACAGTTTCGGGAGGGGGAGAATACATGTCTGAACCTTATGAAGGGGTGGGGACTGGGGATGTTGCCTCTGTAAGTCACCGTCACCCCTGTTCTATTAGACATGAAGAGGCACTGGTGAAAAATAGAAACTTATTCTATCTTGAAAGTTATCTTAATGAATCATTGCACGTCATTGTATGAGACCACAGGCATAAAAATCAGAGATGGTTTCTTAGGTGCAGTTCGCTTTAGGTTCACTGCCCATTGAAACTCCTTCCTCTCCTCCATCTGTCTTCCCTTCCTTCCTTTATGCATCCCAGCTTCTCCTCTTCCTTATATCCCACCCCATCCTCCTCATACATTCCATCATCAACTTTTCCTCCTTCATCTTGTACTTTTCTCCTCCATCAAAATCTGTTCCACTTCTATAACCTTCAATGAATCATACATTTCCTATATATCTGATTACTTTGTCCTATCAACATACATTATAATATTTATAAATCAATTCACGCCTATCCTGTCATTTATATGGTGCCAGAACTTTGCACCTGAATGCCTGGACAATCAGAGCAGGTGTCGTGCTCTACCTGGGTACACTGAACACACCTGGCGCCGTCAAGTCATTAGTCTGTTGCATTCAAGTAACCGGACGAAAAAGATGGAAACTTTACGTAACTCAACATGTATAAACGAGTTACCTTGAGTGCTTATAAATCATCGAGAGAGAGAGAGAGAGAGAGAGAGAGAGAGAGAGAGAGAGAGAGAGAGAGAGAGAGAGAGAGAGAGAGAGAGAGAGAGAGAGAGAGAGAGAGAGAGAGAGAGAGAGAGAGAGAGAGAGAGAGAGAGAGAGAGAGAGAGAGAGAGAGAGAGAGAGAGAGAGAGAGAGAGAGAGAGAGAGAGAGAGAGAGAGAGAGAGAGAGAGAGAGAGAGAGAGAGAGAGAGAGAGAGAGAGAGAGAGAGAGAGAGAGAGAGAGAGAGAGAGAGAGAGAGAGAGAGAGAGAGAGAGAGAGAGAGAGAGAGAGAGAGAGAGAGAGAGAGAGAGAGAGAGAGAGAGAGAGAGAGAGAGAGAGAGAGAGAGAGAGAGAGAGAGAGAGAGAGAGAGAGAGAGAGAGAGAGAGAGAGAGAGAGAGAGAGAGAGAGAGAGAGAGAGAGAGAGAGAGAGAGAGAGAGAGAGAGAGAGAGAGAGAGAGAGAATGTGAATGAGAGAAGGACTGAAATAGTAAGGTGACAGTGAAGGTGACTTGACTAAACTGAAAGAGGAGAGAAAACTTGGCAGAGAAAGGAGAGGAAAAGACCTGACTAATATGGAAAAGATAAGAGAGATCGGACTGAGATGGTTGGGAAATAATTAACAAAAGAAAGATGGAAGAGAGGAAAGACTTGGCTGAGAGAAAAGAGGGGAAAAACTTTATAATATACTGAGAGAAGATAAAAGACTTCCCTGAAGGAAGGAATGAGTAGGGAGAGGAAAGTGGCGAGAGTTAGACACTAAGAAATTCCAAAACTGTTCTGGGAAAAGGAAGAGAGGGAAAGAAAAAAAGGAAGGAAAGATATTTTAGTGATGGCTAAACTACTGAGTAGACACTAGTGGAAGTAGAAGTAAAGACACTGGAAAACTAGAGTTGGTGCAGAGAGTGCAAACACATCTAACTTATCTGCGAATGGAGTTACATCCCTGAACTGGGTGAGGTGAAATCAAAATTGTTTAGAAACCCATTCATTGTTAGTGTGCACCGTCTCCCAGATAATGTGCAAGAATAATTCCTAGAGTTGGTGAACAATTCTCTTGCAAAATATACATTTGAAAATTTTTCCCTAACCAAGTTCTGGTCTAAAAATGAGCGAGGTTTTCCCTGTTGTAGCTGATGTTGCTCTTAACTCTTTGCTGATGATCCCCAGTACTTACCTGTGTCAGCAAGGATTTTCAACGTTGTTGAACATGAAAACTAAACATCGAGCACGGCTTCATGTGGATCATGACCTTCGAGTGTGCATGCCAAACACTGCTCCTCGGATTGAGGAACTTGTTTGTACCAAACAGGCACAGCCTTCACGCTGAAGTGCAATACAAGGTGTAATTACAGTTTCACTCCTGAATGTTTAGTATTATTGTAAATTGCGTGCTGTTTATGCTTTATATAAAGTCATTATATTTGAACAATTTGATGATATCCATTGCAGCACCATTGTACACAGAATGAGTCTTAATATATTACCGTTCTATATTCGATGTCAGATTAATGGGGATACGGGTAGATGGTTTTATAACTCTGCCGGTACTTAATGTGATAATGGTTGAGAATCCTTACAGAAGGGGAAGGAGAGTATAGGGAAGGAGAAATGGTAAGAAAACTAGGTAGATGAGTGGAAGGAAAAGATAGCATAGCAATGGCGAGGGAGCGGGTAGAGACAGCGTCAGGTAAAGAAAAGAGTGAATAAGGTGGAATGGCAGGGAGTGTTCTTAGTAAGTGGAGGGAGGTGCGTCGAGAGGCAGGGTGAGGTGGAGCAGATAATGAAAGGCGGATGCATGGCATCAAGAGAAAGGACAACCGGACAGTGTAAGTGTAGGAGTGACTGAAGGACATCAGGAGTATATAGGGGATGTAGGGGCGGGAAGTTGAGGGGGAGGGAGACAGGCGGGTATGCAGGGAAGAGTGTGTGTGTGGGGGTGGGGGGTGGGGGGGAATGGTTTGTTAGCAGAAGAAATAATTTAACCCGGGCCGGTGGTGTGGATAGGCGGAGCGGCAAAGGCAGTTTATTTTATGGTCAGGAAAGGGCAAGTGTGTTTCGTAAGGCAAGTCCTGTCTGGGCGTTGTCCGGGACGAGACGAGACGATAGATAGGTAGATAGAGAGAGAAACGAGACGGACACAGACAGTGCGACAGACCAACAGATAAATACACACTGACAGACAGACAAGCAAAACTACATACAAAAACACAACGACATACCCCAACACCCTTATTTTTGTACATGCTTTTTGTTATTATTTTTTCTGTAAAATTTGCTGTAATTACACGTCATTTACTTGTAGCTTGTAAATTTTCAGCATAACAGTTGCAAATACTAAAATAAACTATTTATTATTATTATTATTAATATTATTATTATTATTATTATTATTATTATTATTATTATTATTATTATTATTATTATTATTATTATTATTGTCATTATTATCATTATCACTATTATCAATAACAATATTATTATTATTATTTAATTACTATTATTATTATTATTATTATTATTATTATTATTATTATTATTATTATTATTATTATTATTATTATTATTATCATTATTATCATTATTGTTATTATTATTATTATTATGATGATGATGATGATGATGATGATGATGATGATGATGATGATGATTATTATAATTATAATTATCATCATTATAATCACACATGCAAACAACGGCAAGGAAAAAATGGTTACGTAACGCGAAACCAAACGTAACTAACAAAGAACAGGAACAATTTCACGCAGGAAGCAGCTGATGGACCGATTGACTTTGGAGAAAAAAATAAAGACAGGAAGTTCTTGAAAGTTTTATGATTGGACGGACAATTTAAAGGGGAGAGAAGAGGGAAATGGAAGGGAGAAGTGAGAGGAAGGATAAGGGTTAAAGGTAAGGTTCCTCCCCCCGTCGTCCACAGGAAGGCAAAGGGCCACCACACCTGGACGGATGAAGAGGAAAAGGAAAATAAACACTTCCTCATTGCGACTTCCTTCCTGTTCACTCCAACAGGTGTTTTTCACCTCATAGATTCCTATTTTATTTATTTCAACTTTTCATTTGTTTGTGTTCTCTCTTTCACCACCGTACATTAAGCAGTTTTCCTTCATAACCGACCACGCCTTCCTAACAACTTCCTTGCACGCGATTTTTCTCCAGTTATTTATTCCCTCTTTTTTTCTTTTTCAAAGCTTTAACAGCACTTCACTATATTGTATTTATACGATGCGTCTGCATGCCAATTTCATCATTCTTCCCACTTCTCACTACTTACGCGCGCGCGCACACACACACACACACACACACACACACACACAGTAGCATACCTTTACGCCAGTTTGGAACTATATGGGGTGGCCCTCTGGGGGCCTAGTCTGCCCGCTGGCTGGTAACGTACGTACGTACGTAAGCACGCGCCACCCTCGGCGGGGTGTGGGGTGGGGTGTAGGGTGTTGGGGTGGGGTGTAGGGGTTGGGAGGAAGGTGGTAGTTTTTTTTTAGGGGGTAAGGGGTAGGCCCGGTAGGGATATATAGATTTCCATGGTTACGTACGTAGTGTGAGTTTAAAAAAAAAAAAAAAAAAGGACCGATAACTGCAAGCGGGATCGCGGGCGTGAGCGGGATCGCATGCGTGGGCGTGTGGGGTGGGACGGGGAGCAGTTTTTTTTTTTTTTTCCTTCCCCTTCCACTCACGGGCGTCGTGGTCGGAGATTTCAAATCTGCGCGCCAGCCAGCCAGCCAGCCAGCCATTCTCCCTCCCTCCCTCTTTCCCTTACTTTGACGGGTTGATTGGTTCGAATGTCTTAAACCGACGTATATACGGAGAGGTGTGATCAGTAAATCATCTTTCTTGCGTCATTTTTTTCGCATCATCATTGTCCTTCCCGCTTTCCCCCCGTCTTCTGCCGCTTGGGCGGGTATGGGCGGTCATTGGCATTTAGCTGGGACGCTAGCGTCCCTTCGTTGTCTTTTAGTATGGATCGAGGGGACAATGACATTTTGTTTTCTAGCCCGCCAAGCGGACACTGTCATTGATTCGAATCTTTTTTTGAGAAATCTTTTTATTTTTCCATGTGTTTATTTTTTTTTTTCAGTCTATATCATGTCCGTAGTATTTATATAAGGAATAATGATATGAAAAAATAAGAGTAAAATTGGGTTTTATATTTTTTTTATTAATATTTAGAAATAAAAAAAAACAGTGATATGTTGTTATAATATTACCTAAGCCTAGTTTCATTTTTATTTTGTTAAATTATTACTATCTTAACCTATTTCTTTTTTTGTCTGAAAAAAAATCGGACCTCTTACAAATAACAATAATTCAAATACACTTGAATCCAGCCTAAGGACCCTAATACGAAAAAAAAAAACCCGGTACGATAATTACAGTATAATAATAATTAAAATAACCTTAATCCAGCCTAAGTAACATAATACAAAATTATAAACGGTACATAAGGAGATAGTGCGTCTTAATCCAAGCTAAAAGACCTAATAAATAAGAAACGGTTCACATAATAATGAAAATACATGAAACGTTTTTATTTTTTTTCTTAATCCACACCACACACCCATCTCCCTTGCTCAAGGGGGGACAGTAACCACTCCTAGTCAACGAAAAGAATCCGGCCTGAGCGGGCTCGAACCGCCGCCCTGTCAGACCATGAAGCCTGGCGCTCTAACCCGTTGCGCTCCAAGCTAAAAGTCATAATCCAAGCTAAAAGACCTAATACATAAGAAATGGTACGCATAATAATGAAAATATATAAAACGCGTCAAGAACGCTTTTTTTTTTTCTTAATCCAGACTATGATCTCCCCCTACCACCACCACCACCACCCCTCAAAAAAATCCACACACAACACGTGTACACATATGAATGAAATGCATCTTAATCCTTAAATTTAGCAATATCCAAATCCTCTATATTAAAGTACAGGAATACCATGCCTTGGATCTATAACTCCAAACGCTTCGTCCATATTGCAAGTCATCAAATATGAAGGATTAAATGATGAAGGGAGTGTAAGTATGTTCAAAGGAAACTCGCTCGAACCGCCGCCCTGTCAGACCGTGAAGCCTGGCAGCGCAGCGCTCTAAGGGCAAGAGGTGTGCCTCAACCTCAGACCACCACACACGGGCGTGAACACCCAGAACAGCCACAAGACACACCACGTCAACACTCCCAAGGCCGCCAACCACGAGGGATCAATGCAGGACAAAGACACGCTCACAGGGTAGGTTTTCCACTTTACTCTAAAGCTCCAACCACGTACAACCACTAGTTTACAAGGCACAGTAAATCCAGGCACTCAGGGACACAGACACGGCGCTAGGCTCACAGAAGCGGGCAGAATCGGGCAGGAGCACGGAGCCAGCGGGGCAGCTAGCGGCGCACGTCGTCTCCAGGCAACCGCTGTTTCCACTCGCCCTCTCTGCGGCGAGGCTCGCTTCCTCCAACCCGCCGCGATGCACCCCAAACCGCCGTCCATCACACAGCCCTCTGCGCCCCAGACTAGCGCCCCCTCACACAAACAACATAAATACACTCAAAAATACCCCCCTGGCGTAACAATACATTGACAGTCGTAACTGGGTACTCCTATTAGTTTGATTTGTCACAGTTTCTAAATATTTCTTTTTGACATTCATAACACTGTCGTTACAATTACTATATTCAACAAGCCGATCCTCCATCCCGATACTAGGCAACTCAGTCAGCTGCTATCTGGCAACTACGAGTGTAGGGGTTGCTACAACCCTCTGGAAACTAACAAAAGGGCATAGAAAATCAAAGTCAGGGAAGAAAAGACTAGAAAAACACCTTGGTTTAGGGTGAAGTGTATAAGTGTGCACTGTGAAGTAAGTGTCTGATTTAGGCGGGCAGTGAAGTTATTAGCCCAATAACCAGCCACCGTCATCGTCACCGTCACTTCAAGTAACTAAATGCATGGTGTGAAGTATAGAAGTGTTGAGAAGGAAGATCTAAAGCCCCGTTCACACTGTGCCGACTCTGGACCACGACAACCCAGCGACTTCTGCATTTGACAAATCGGCTCCCACGTTCCAAGATTTTTTTGGCGTCTTAGTACGTTTCGGCTACCATGAGTGCCGACTGTCTGGGACATTCGGCCAACTAGTTGGTAGAATGTCTGCGATATGCTGCCAACTAGTCTCAAGACGAGTCTCAACGGTCATTTTTTTTAAAATGGCGCCATGTCTACGACAACCACGAATCTGCCGACCGATTGGCCAACAGTCGCAGACGGTCTTGACGACAGTCTTCAAGTCTTAGTCTGTCAACTGGTTGACCGACTAGCTGGCCGACCCTTGCCAAGGAGTTGGCCGACGGTCTTCGCGACTTGGCGGCAGCCTTGCCGTTCCTTTTTTTTTTTTTTTTTTACATCAAAGGATGCGGCTCAAGGGCAACAAAAAGAGTACAAAAAAAGCCCACTACTCGCCGCTCCCACAAAAGTAAAAAGTAAAGAGTAGCCAAAAGAGAGGTCAATTTCGGGAGGAGAGGTGTCCTGATACCCTCCCCTTGAAAGAGTTCAAGTCGTAGGCAGGAGGAAGTACAGATGAAGGAAGATTTGTTGGTTCACGGATAGAGAATTCATTGTCTCCCTGTCTGTCTTGTGCGTCTTCAATGTTTGTCTTTCTTGCTACTCGTTTATCTTTGACTGTCCGTCCATGTCCTCCTGTTGTCCACTCGTACATATTGTTTACTACACACACTAACATTTATATGTCATCTACACCAAACAACATTCACACACACAAACACCTTTTCTATGTGTCGTGTTTGTCTCAATGACTTGTGTATGTTTTTGTCAATAAAGTAACCCTGGCGGTAATGAGTTTCTCTATCCGTGAACCAATTAGCATTAAAACACTCGCTACCACCAACAGATTCTTCCAGAGTTTACCAGTGAAGGGGATGAAAGAATGAAGATGCTGGTTAACTCTTGCATGAGGGGTTTGGACAGTATAGGGATGAGCATGAGTAGAAAGTCGTGTGCAGCGGAGCCGCGGGAAGGGGGGAGGCATGCAGTTAGCAAGTTCAGAAGAGCAGTCAGCATAAAAATATCGATAGAAGATAGAAAGAGAGGCAACATGGCGGCGGAATTTAAGAGGTAGAAGACTATCAGTATGAGGAGGAGAGCTGATGAGACGAAGAGCCTTTGACTCTACTCTGTCAAGGAGAGCTGTGTGAGTGGAGCCCCCCCACACATGAGATGCATACTCCATATGAGGGCGGACAAGGCCCCTATATATGGAAAGCATCTGTGCGGGGGAGAAGAACTGGGGGAGACGATACAGAACGCCCAACCTCGAGGAAGCTGATTTAGTAAGAGAGGAGATGTGAAGTTTCCATTTGAGATTTTGAATTAAGCATAGACCGAGGATGTTTAGTGTTGAAGAAGGTGACAGCTGGGTGTTGTCGAAGAATAGGGGATAGTTGTTTGGAAGATTGTGTCCAGTGGATAGGTTCCTTGTACCCCAATCGGAAATGATAGCAAGATCTGAAGTTAAGCGTTCTGCAGCCTCCAGTCTGGAGTCTTGTAATTCCTGTTGAGAGGGTCTTCTATTAAAAGAAGTTGAGTAATGCAGAGTGGAGTCGTCGGCGTAAGAATGGATAGGACAGTTTGTTATGGAAAGAAGATCATCAATGAACAACAGAAGTGGAGTAAAGAGAGAGGGAGAGAGTAAGAAATGAGGATTCCATGGGTCAAGCACTACGAAGCACTAAATACGAAACACTACGATATGCTACGATTATCCTCAGATTTGAATCCAATAGGTTACGGTAAGATACGATTTGATCAGGATCACTTACCCGCGCGCTCACCAGCTGACCTTCCTGCCACCTTCGCCTCGCCCTCTCTGCCGCTCCCCCTTCACGCCTCAGCACCCCAGCACGACCCAGCCCCGTCGCCTCCCCGCCCCTCTCAGCCTTGTCCTCTTCCCCTTCCTCCTCCTCCTCCACAGCCTCCTCCTCCTCCTCTTCACCTTCCTCCCCCCTCTCTTCTCCCCCCTCCCCTTCCTCCCGCTGCCTCTCTCCCATCTCACCCTCCTCCGAGGTGCCTTCCTCGTCGTCGTCCCTGGACACTCCCCCTTCCTCTCCCTCCCCCTCCGTCCAGACTCCCTCCCCTTCCCCCTCCTGCTCTCCCTCTTCCTCTTTCTTCTCTCCTTCTTCCCCCTCCTCCTCGACCTTCTCTGCCTTGCCCCCACCCACTTCTTTCTCTTTTACACACACACACACACACACAGGCGTGGAACCTAATCTCCTATGTCA
Organism: Eriocheir sinensis; assembly: GCF_024679095.1. Lineage (NCBI taxonomy): Eukaryota > Metazoa > Arthropoda > Malacostraca > Decapoda > Varunidae > Eriocheir > Eriocheir sinensis. The sequence continues at coordinate 16,633,361 of NC_066518.1, forward strand.
ACAGAACTATGAAGGATTTTTGAAGCCTGCAAAACGCGCGCCGGGACACGCTTAGAATCCGTCAAGAGAGTAATTTGGCAAGGCAAACATGGCAATACAATGTTTCCTTCATCCTGTCTGCCTCGACGACGATGTACACTCTCCTTTCTTATAGTCCATCATCCCCTCCTCTTGTGTTTCTTTGTTGTATCATCTCTCTTTGTTTCAACCTGTCTTCCCTTCCTCCTTTTCTTCCTTCCTTCCTTTCTTTCTTTCTTTCTTTCTTTCTTTCTTCGTTCCTTCATCCATTTAGTCATTCCTACCCTCCTTCCTTTCATCTCCCTAACCTCTCATCTCGCTCCCTCCATTTGCTATGACCGTCCTCGTGGAAGGCGACAGTACTTTCACCGTTGTCCGTCTTTTTTCGGTCACTTATCAAATTCTCAAGTCCGCTTCTTAATTTCTATATATTTATTTTCACTTACTTATTTTCATCTGTCTATCTGTATTCTCTCTATATTTTTTTTCTTTCATTTCTTCTCTAATTTTCTCTCTCCTCTTCCCTTCCCTCTTATTCCTATTTTTCCATTTCATTTATACACAAGTGCTCTCTCTCTCTCTCTCTCTCTCTCTCTCTCTCTCTCTCTCTCTCTCTCTCTCTCTCTCTCTCTCTCTCTCTCTCTCTCTCCGTACTCGTCTTCCCTTGTTCCTCCCTTTGCCCTTCCTCCCTCCCTCCCTCCCCTCTCCTTAGCATACACAATTATGCGCATCCACGTCATGACTTTGTGTCCCTCCCTCAAGCTGTCCTCTTAAGTAAACCCTTCACGCCGCCCTCCGCCCCCCCTCCCCCACCACTCCTTCCCCTCCACCCCCAACGCTTACATACACAAACAAGCATACTTATATACACAGACACCACAAAAAAAATACACGCACGCAATCCTGTTTAACCTCCCCTTGCTCGTTTATGTTAATCAACCATTTACACTCTCTCTCTCTCTCTCTCTCTCTCTCTCTCTCTCTCTCTCTCTCTCTCTCTCTCTCTCTCTCTCTCTCTCTCTCACACACACACACACACAAACACACACCGCTGTCTGTATGTCTGCTATATTCTGCTGTTTCCGTCTATCACTGTCTGCGTCTGCCTCTCTCAGCACGTCTTTGTCTGTCCTCCTTGCGCCAAAAAAAAAAAAAAAAAAATGATACATGGAAAGAAAGCATGAGGAGCACCCCACAACTCGTCCCTTTCCTCCTTAATGAACCCGCTTTGAACACTCAGTGGCGGCCATCAGCGTCTTCATGTGAACTCCATTGTCGTGACGCAGGAAAGGAAACATGACAAGAGTAAGAGCAGGAAGCTGATGAACGCCGCTTCTCTAAAAACATTTCCTTGTCCTTGTTCCGCTTTTTCCCTTCTTCGCTGCATATTTGTCTTAAAGCAACAGTTACATGCACGATCTCTCGCCTCTCCCTGTTCCTCTCTCTTTCTCCCTCCCCCTTGGCGTGTTACTTGAAGCTACAGCACAGTTGCAAACTCTGCTTAGATGTTTCGTGCCTCGGCAGCCGAAAAGTGTGCATGAAAATTTGCTAAAATGGAATATGTCCAAACAATTAATTCTCCCGCACAAGCGCAAGGATGGAATAATTTGAATATGCATGGGTCTAGTGTGTAGCTTTTAGGTTACTTTTTAATTGGCAATTTGAGAGGGAAGGTAATATATTTTCTCTTGTCAGTATGTAAGGCAAATAATTGCCCAGTACTAATGTAAAACTTTTGAAGCATTGGTTTTGTCGTGTATAGTAATTTTAAATATGCGATGCACTGATTCGCGTAGCAAACCCCTCCCGGACAGGCAATATACGCGAACATAATTTGCATTCAATTCTCATACGATTTGAACTCTGGAAAATGTGCACCAACAATATCGCGGCTGTAAACTGTTGAAAAAAATGGCCATCGTTAATATATTTCCAGTTCATGAATTACGTATTTTCGTATTCATTATACTCTTATGCTCCTCTTCACACACACACACACACACACACACACACACACACACATACACGTACACCATATGTGTTATCCTCCTCCTCCTCCTCCTCCTATTAATCATTCTTATTACCAGGCCTTCCTGATTCACTGCACATGTACAAAAAACTCCTTTTTTCAGAGCCTCTTTGGTGAGATTTTCCATTCATGTGAAATCTGAATCAGCTAGTCTGACAGCGAGGAATAGCAAGTAAGAAAAATGTGAAGTCAGACGAAAGAACAAACTACTTAAAAATAAACTTCATATAAAGGTCAGAAAAAAGATGCGGCTCAATTTTTTTTTCTTCCTTCCTGTCACTGTTATCGCGGTGTGTCGTGCTAATTTCCTGTCACCAGTACTCTTGCACCTGTCACTTCATCCCTGTCAGCGGCGCCAGCTCCCTATCTGCCCCTCTTGTCACACTCACTATAGTCCCTGTCACCTTCACTTCCCCCACATTTGTCACCCTTGTTGTGGACTTGGCACTCTTACCATTGTTTCTCTCCTATTCTTATCCTTGTTCCACTAATGCCATCCTTCGTTTCTTCTACCATCAACCTCCCATTTCAATCACTTCGCTTTCCTCACCCTTGTCACCCTTGTTATGGACTTAGTACCTCGCCATTATTTCTCTCTCCTTCTTAACCATGTTCCTCCTCCGTTATCTTTTGTTTCTACTATTAATAGCTCTCCTCTTCAGTTACCTTCACTTCCCTCACCATTGTCGCTCTAATTATGGACTTGGCACCCTCACCATTGTTTCTCTCCTCTTCTCTTCATTCTTCCACCTATGGTATCCTTCGTTTCTTTTAATTTCTTTACCCTTTCGTTTCTCGTGACCTCACCACACCTTCCCTATTCAATCTTCAACTCGCTCACCCTTTTGAAATTCGTTTTTTTCCGTTCTCACTTTCTCCTCTCACCGTTGTGCAGGCTTTCTTTATTCACCTTAGCTTCTTACTCGTGTAACTGTTTCTTCATATTTGTTTATTTTGTCACCATCTACCCTTTTCACACTCGTCCTATGTTCCCTTTCCCTGTTGTTCCTTTCGCCTACACTCGGTCTACTGTCACTTTCATCGCAGTACTATGCTTATTTAATTAACTCATTTGCACTCTTCCTTCCTTATGCTGAATATCATCACACACACCCTTCTCCTTGTCCCTTTCCCTTTTGTCATGCCTCGTTCTTTCCTGCTGCTGCCCTTGCTACTCACTCATTCACCTCTCGCCCTCCCCCCTGGCGCCCTCCATCACCATAAGCCGGGAAGTGGCGGGCCGGAGTCTTGGCAGATAAGAAAGGGCCAGAGTTAGACGAGGGTAGGTAAATAAAGAGTGAAACATAGCGGCTATTAGTCAGGAGGCGGGACTGGGGCACTGCGTTGCCTATCACGAATAAGTCACAAGACATTACCAGAGAAATAGTGCTGATAAAAACGAGGATTATGATATAACTGGTGGGGGAAGAATTTAAAGTATATAAACGTCGCAGATATACAACTGATATAAATTATTTGGACATACAAGGATGTGCTACTTCGACAAAATTCATTGTTGTTCCCACGCACGGGACTGATAACACTCTAGTTCAGGAAGAGGAATCTTCTCCCTCCCGGCCAATGGAACAGTTTCTTGTCCATGTGGCGTCGGCGGCGCCCGAGGTGCCGGCCAATTCATCGCCTTAATCATTTAATGAGTAGGGCGGCGGGGAGGACCGGGCACCGGCCCACGACGCCCCTCGTAAAGATGCAGCTGAGATAGCAGCCGACCGCAGGCAGGCGGCCAGGCAGAAGGCGAGGCGGCATCTCGCAGCTTTTCCTTGTGAGGCGTCAGGAGGGGTCAACCGAAGGCAAAAAACGACGATATCTCTTCAGGCACGTGACCAGACGGAAACACGAGGATGTCTCTTAAAAGGCACGCAAACTGTGGCATGGAGACACACCCCTAAGTACTAGGGAGGAATGTGAGGAAAGTGTCCTACCCTTTCTACTCTAAATGTACTACACAGTAAACTTTGTCCTACTTAACAGACAGACTGATAAAGAACCAACAGCACTTCTACTTCTGAGGAAGGAAGAGTACACACACACACACACACACACACACACACACACACACACACACACACACACACACACACACACACACAAACACACACACACACACACACACACTAGTACGGCAGGGAAATATAAGGAAGGAACTTTCCCATTATTACTATAAAAGGTCTACGATTTAGACGCTGCCATATTCTAAAGACAGATGAACGACACACAACACCGCATCACCTGTATAGGGTAAAGTTGTCTTCCTCTTCACCGTTGGTTCTTCCTTTGATACCGTTTGATGGAAATTGAATAAACAACACGTTAAGTAAAAATATAAAGTTTGTGAATAGATAGGCAGAAAAAAACATCCCCAACAGAGAGGAGCGCCTGTAAACCCATGAACTAAACATAGAGGAACGTGAAGTCTGTGAATAAATACTCATGAAAAGTCACTTAGGAGGAGGAGTGCCTCTGTAACGCAATAATGATGGACTTGAGTGAAAAAGGAGCGGAGCTGAAGGTGGAGAAAATCATCTGAGAGATACAGATTACAGGGGTTTTCAGGAGGGAAGGGGAACTGGAGGAATGGACAGACAAGCAGGCAGGGGAGGTGTGTGTGTGTGTGTGTGTGTGTGTGTGTGTGTGTGTGTGTGTGTGTGTGTGTGTGTGTGTGTGTGTGTGTGTGTGTGTGTGTGTGTGTGTGTGTGTGTGTGTGTGTGTGTGTGTGTATTACTAGAGGGAGGCGACCAGGGGGGAGATGGGGGGGAGCCCTGGCACCTAATAGAGAATGAAAACAGTCCACCGAGTATTTGTCACGGAGCGGAGGGGAGGAAAGAAATATAGTGGGAGACTGAAGATGAGTGAACGTGAGCCTGCCGTGATTACCACACCACCACCACAGCACGTCCACTACAACCACCGCCCCCACACTGTCACCACAATCGCCGTCGCTACCACCTATACCACCACAGCACCACTACAACCACCGCCGTCACCACCCCACAACCACGACACCCTCACCACCATTGTACTGCCCACTTCCTGTACGAGCACAACACCACTGCGACCATGCCACCCCTACAACCTTACCACCGTCATCACCACCCCCATCAGCACCACCACAACTCATATTGCCCCCACAACTACCACTACCCTCCCCACACTACCCAACCTTTATCGCAAAGCTACACGACTATTATGAGCAATGGTCCAGTTAGACAAGCTCAAACATATGCATAGGTCTGGATTAATATTGTTCCTGGACCCAAGGTTCCATTGGAAGAAAATATAATCAAATAACTTGAAGAACCTGGCGATGGATTTTTGCAAGTGTATTTCCTCGACTGACTGTAGGCCCTGCTGTCAGTCGAGGAAATACCCTTCCAAGAATCCATCGCCAGGACCTTTATGTTATTTGATTATATATTTTTTTTCCTCATGGAGCCTGGTGTCCAGCTACAGCACTCAGAAGGTCCGGATTTAGACCGCGGGCCGCCAGTTGAGTAGCCCTGCTTTACAGTATTAAAAAAAATCTCCCACCCCATATTATCCCTCCTACCCTCACCACACCAAATCTGAGATTATGTATAGGCCATATGCTTTACATGGAAAACTACAATCGTATGTTATGAATTATTATTATAACACTGAAGGGAGGCCAAGCCCTCTGACCGTGCTTTTGAGTCCCTCCAAGTGCCTGCGCTATTACACCGTTTGTGTACGCCGACAGGCCTTTGTGCGTCGCTGCTGGTGAATGTATGGACGCACAGTACACATGTGTACGTGTATAGCCTATGCCTAACAGGAACACTTGAAGCGGCTGGTTGTATTCAGAACCTAGATTTTTGTTGCTTCATTAAGTTTTTTTTTCTGTACTTAGAGTTAGTTTGATATGGCATGTCTGGACGCACTGGCCACTGTACACAACAGGACACCTAAGCGTAGTGAATGATGCAAGGTAGTGCCGGGAGGGCAGGTGCAGTGTCTGGGAGGGCAGCTGTGTAGGCGTGTGAGTGCATGAGACTCGTCGCTGGCAAGATCACGCTGCCGCCTCGGATCACCTACACAAACACGTCCCGCCTCGCCAAACCATCACAGTCAAAGGCAGACCCACTCCTTTCTCTCCCTCAGTTACCCTGGGACCCCCGTGTTTTGGTCCCTAAATGTGGGGCTGCCCCCCACCGGCTCCCCACACCCACGCCAACCTTTGTGACACATACACAGGTCTTCAGCCTCCCAGCACCAACCTCACCTGCCTCCTCCTATCGGCGCCTCTTGACAAAAGAGTTATTCATGACCTGATTGTTTATTGTCCCGCGCGATGGAGAGGAAAACGAGGAGGCGATGGTGGAAGAAAAGGAAACATGGATACATGGATGTTTGCTCATGACGAGGCTGCGTGCTTCTGTAATCAAACATACTGGCCAGTAACTTCTATAGCCGTATAACAGATTATAAAACTTGCTGTAGATTGGTACGAGAAAAATTTAACTGACTCATGTCGCAACGAGGTAACGATTGATACAATTTTCAGTTTTCTCAAGTAATTATTTCTACAAGAAATTTATTCCAACAGATGACTCAACCCACAAAAATAATGTCCCACAATGTCTGTACTGAATCGCCTCGCTTCAGTATGTAGACAGTTTTTCGGGGTTATCGGTTTAGCTCGAAGTTTAATGAACTGAAAGCGAATGACATTACAATTTTGTTTCGGGGATTAGAGGACCGGAATAACTTGTCCTTGTAATCGTCTCTTCCTTCAAAAGAAGAAGAGGAGCTTAAGTCTTTACATACGGCTAAAAAGGGTAATAATAATAATAATAATAATAATAATAATAATAATAATAATAATAATAATAATAATAATAATAATAATAATAATAATAATAATAATAATAATAATAATAATAATAATAATAATAATAATAATAATAATAATAATAATAATAATAATAATAATAATAATAATAATAATAATAATAATAATAATAATAATAATAATAATAATAATAATAATAATAATAATAATAATAATAATAATAATAATAATAATAATAATAATAATGAAAAGAAGATAATGATGATGAAGAAAAAGAAGAACAAGAAAAATACTACTACTACTACTACTACTACGACGACGACGACGAAGAAGAAGAAGAAGAAGAAGAAGAAGAAGAAGAAGAAGAAGAAACGAAAAGAAAATAAGAAAAAAAAAAGCGAAAAGAGAGTAGTAGGAGGAGGAATAGTTGGGGAGAAACAGAGCCAATCTTTCTAACCGTAACATCTGTACAACACACAACCTTGCTCACCTGGTTCGCCTCATTTTGACTCAGGGGATGAAGGAAGAGGTGGGATGCCGAGGGGAGGAAGGAGAGTGACAATGCAAACTGATGATTTAATTAAGGGAGGAAGGGGAGAGAGGGTTCGGTAAAGATATCTATTTATACAGAGAGAGAGAGAGAGAGAGAGAGAGAGAGAGAGAGAGAGAGAGAGAGAGAGAGAGAGAGAGAGAGAGAGAGAGAGAGAGAGAGAGAGAGAGAGAGAGAGATAGAGAGAGAGAGAGAGAGAGAGAGAGAGAGAGAGAGAGAGAGAGAGAGAGAGAGAGAGAGAGAGAGAGAGAGAGAGAGAGAGAGAGAGAGAGAGAGAGAGAGAGAGAGAGAGAGAGAGAGAGAGAGAGAGAGAGAGAGAGAGAGAGAGAGAGAGAGAGAGAGAGAGAGAGAGAGAGAGAGAGAGAGAGAGAGAGAGAGAGAGAGAGAGAGAGTGTGTGTGTGTGTGTGTGTGTGTGTGTGTGTGTGTGTGTTTGACCGAAGTTTTTTTTTTAACTTTACAAATAGAATATATATAAAAAAAACATAGAAACAAATCAAACACCGACAACAGTGTACTCATTCACAAAGGAAAAATCATACTTGCTGAAACACACACACACACACACACACACACACACACACACACACACACACACACACACACACACACACACACACAAAGGCACGCACAAACAAAATAAATCGACAAAGACATCATCGCAAATATCCAAGAGTCGCGGCTGGAACAAAAAGGATACACTCCGACACAAAGATATAAATAAAACACTAGAGAACGTTCCGATACAAAGGATAGGAAGAATCGAGAGCGAGACGGGAAACAAGTAAATAAAATGGTTTGTTGCGAGAGTGAATCCAGGGAAACCACAGACGTTGCAAGGTTCCCTCCCATTCCATCTCGCGCTCTTCCATTGTGACCTAAATATGTATGTGCTATTACAGTTGAAGAGGTGTGTTTCTTGTGCTCTTGGAATCTTGAGGGAGAATATAGACACGTTAGCCCAGCTGTTATGTGTCTGTGAGAGGGACAGTGAGGGATGGGATGGGAAGAGAAGATGAGAGAACGGGAAAAGGGAAAAGGCAGTGAGATGGGAGGGGGAAGAGGATAACTAACATGTGTGGAAGAAGAATAAAGAAATTGGTCAGGGAAAGAAAAGAACGAGGAAAAGAGAGGAACGAGGTAAGAGAAGATGGATGAGGTGAGAAAGGTGTGTGAAGTAGAAAGAGCAGAAGGGGTTAGAGAGGATAGGGAGTAGGAGAAGGAAGAAAAATGGAAACTGATGATGGTAATGGTGGAGTAAAGGGCAAAAAAGAAAGGGGTGATGAAGAACAAGAATATGAAAGACAAGAAGAGCAAGAAAATGAAAAGGAGGAAGAAGGGAAAGACAAGGAAGAGGAAAAAATATCATCAATCAACTCTAGACCTACGAAACACACACACACACACACACACACACACACACACACACACACACACACACACACACACACACACACACACACACACACACACACACACACACACGAAAAAATAATAGAAAAAAAGAGGATGAAACAAGAAGCTGCCGAAAGTCATACACAGAAACACTATTTGCTCAGCCGAGGGAAGGGGAAAAAAAGGAAGAAAAAAATGATGAGAAAATGCTGTGAGAAGGGAAATGGTGTGTGTGTGTGTGTGTGTGTGTGTGTGTGTGTGTGTGTGTGTGTGTGTGTGTGTGTGTGTGTGTGTAATAAAATTTCGGAGGATTGGATGCAGCGGCGGCGTTAGAGAGGAAGTGCGTAGAGGGAGGAAGAGGAAAAAAATGTGGAGTGGAAAGTGGAATGCCATCAATAAGACTGGGCGAATATAAAAGAAAGAGTAGGGACAGGGGAGGAGAGGGAAAGGGTTAATTGAAGGGGACTGGACAGGATAGAGAGGGGTAAGGGGTACTTTTCTGGGAGAGGGAAGAGAGGGGAAGGCTGTGTGGGTAGGAAGAGTGGAGGCAGGAGGGGGTAGGAGGAGGCTTTAAAAGGGGAAAGGAAGGCGGGAGAAAATATGGGAGTGTTTCCAGGGAGAATAGGGTGGAAAAAGGAGGCAGGAAGGGGGTAGGGAGATGGTTATGAGTGATGGTTGCTGGGGAAGGACAAAGGAATAGATAGGGTTACGAGTCATGTGAGAGAAGGGCAGAGGTGAAGGAGACGAGAGGAGGGATATAGGGCGGTAAGGGAAGGAAGGGTGGTGAGGGGAATGTTTTCAGAGGAGATGGAAGAGTTTCTTGGTGGTGGTATCGGAGGGGGAAATGGAAGGGTCTTACAGGGTGGAGGGAAGGGCGTTGAGTCAACACCGCCCCTCGCACCCAGCTGACGTCACTCCCCTGTACACATACCAGTCGACATGTACACAACTCACATGCCTACACGCAAGCAAACACACACACACACACACACACACACACTGGAGGACAAAACTCAACGCATCAAAAGTTTCCGTAAAAGATGAGAGAATTCAAACAGAACTCAGCTCGCCAGTTCCTCTCCCTCGCTCACTCAAAAGAACAAAAGATAATGCACTTCCCTCAACGTTTCCTGGGGGAGAGAAGAGAGAGGTAACAGCAGCAGCAGCACGGACCCCAAACCAGCCAGAGAGGCACCAGAACACGAGGAAAAAATAGAAACAAATTGCTGGGCGGTGTTGTGTATTTCTTTTGTGTCTTTTCTTTCTGGTTTTAAAGATCCAAGATATATGCACAACCCCTTTTTTTTGGTATACAAAGGGGAGGGATGGAATAGGTCGGCCATGTGATCCCCATAAAAGTTTCCTTCAAGATGAGCCGCGTAATTCATGTCCCATTTGACCTTTGTCTGTTGGCTGGTTCTCAGAAAGAAAAGTTTCAAGGACCAGCTATCGTTTTTTCCCCGCAAACAAGTGGCGGGGTTTAAATAAGTCGGCCATGTGCTCCCCATAAATATTCCTTTCATGATGCGCCTCGTAATGCGAGTCCTATAAACATCATATATCCATCCAACTGAATCTCCACAAAAAAGGAAAAAGGAAACCATACGTACAAATAGAAATATTCATGACCAATTCATAAAGGCCAATAAATACTTATAAGACTACAGAAGACCATAAGCACAAACAAAAATCCTCATGACCAATTCATAAAGTCATATAAATACTTTTTAAAAATCACAGAACACCATACGTTCAAATAGGAATATGCATGACCAATTAATAAATGCCTATAAATACCTATAAAGACCAGGTTAACTTCCTCCCAACGCAGTCAGTACATAATTCAACAAAGAGAAGAAAAATGGGGACCACTGAGAAAAGGTGACGGGGAAGATATTTTAAAAGAGAACGAGGAAAAAAAAAAAGAGCTTAGACATCTGAGGCTGCAGGCGCGGAAATCAATACCAGCATTGCATGTGATTCCAATAAAGGCAATAAAGGTTGTTTTCATGGTGAACTATGTGATGCGAATTCTATAAATGCTAGGTCCACTCAAAACAGCACTGGATAAGTACATAGGATAATAACACCAAGTAGTCCTCATAAATGCCATATTCGTGTGTCCTATTAACACCACATCACTCACACATTCGACCCAATTTATCCCACAAAATGAGAAGAAAATTGGATGCCGTGGAGGATAAATACAGAAAATAATGTCAGCCATGCACTCATTATAAATCGTGCCGTCATGAGGGGCTGCGTAATCCGAGTTAACAATTCGCCCCCACTCAGCATATACGACAAAAAGGGGAAAATATAAAGGCCGCTGAAGATAAGCATAGAAGATAATATTAGGCATGCACTCATCGTCAGGCTTGCCGTTATGAGGACCACGTAACACAGCCAACCATCCTGCCCCCTTCAGCAAATGTGGCGAAAGGAAAAGAAAACTGAAGACCGCCACCACTGAGGATAATCACAGAGTAATATAATAGGAAAAAAAAGTCAAACCCACAGCAGTAGCACGTAAGCACCGCATCAAGCAACACTTAAGTGCCGAGCAGTCACTTGACAAGCTAGTTGCATTACCAAATAACTGTAGGTATTAGCGCCATGTCTAGAAGCAGACACGAGACCAAGGCAATGACAGAGTAGAAAAGGCTTAGGATAGGAGGGAAGGGGTGGTCGGAGATAATGGGCGGAAGGGAAAGGTGAGGAAGGGAAGGAGGGTGATGAAACATCCAACACAGACCCATGTTCAGGCGGCATCATGCACCCCTGTACACGCAAGGAAATGGATCTACAAAATCGTAAGGAGCAGCACTAGAAAAAAAAATTTGCCGAGCACATAACGTCAGAGGATATACTAAAAGAACAAACGCAGGTAAATACGTTAATTATTTGAACTCTTCTGCAACATCACGACAAAAAAATGCATTTAAATAACAAACTCTCCGTATATAAGTAGCTCGTTTCAACTTTTTTTTTTTTTTGCAACATCTTAAGGAAGTGTACTGAATGAATTAAACACTGATATTTTTATCCGAACCCACGTTCTTTTTTTTTTTAAACAAAAAACAAACATACAGCAAAAAAAAAAAAAAAGAGGGCTAAAAAAAAAAAAAAAAAATAGAAAAGAAGCTCAAAAAAGTGGGAAAAGAGGAAAGAGGAAGAGTGTCTGTTTTCCCCCTATACCTCCTCTGAAAGAGTTCAAGTCGTACCAGCTCTTGAAGGACAGAGGAAGGAGCTTTGTAGGAAGAAAGGATGAGGAAGAGTTGAAAGAGTGAAGATGCTTGTGAGGGGAAGTTAAGGGCAGGGGTGAGTATAGGGATGAGCATGAGGCAAGGGGGGAGCGGGAGGGAGCAGTGCAGGAGAGACAGAAGGCAGAAAGAGAGGGTGGAAGCATCGATAGAAGATAGAGAGAGATAGAAAGCGAGGAAGAAGGAGTAGAAGACAGACAGTATGAAGAGGAGAGCTGAGAAGATGAGGAGGATTTGCCTCCACTCTGAGAGGACTGCCTGAGGGGAGAAGAGCCGAGTGAGATGAGGACTCCTGGAGGAGGAGAAGGCCATATATGGATAGACGATGTGCATCGAGAAGGCCCTGCTCAGCAAAGAAGGTATGGAACAGCCAAGAGGAGATTGAGCCCAAAGAACGCCCAGCCTCGAGATAGATTTGATTTTTGATTATGAGAGGTGAGAGAGTTTATAGTGTTGAGGAAGTTTAGACTTGAGTTGTTTGGATATGAGGGATGAGTGGAAAGGTTAGGGTGTTGACAAAGGGAGGTTGGAGAGGTTGTGTTGTTGAGAAGGAGAGGGGACGTTTTGAGTCTAAGGTCTGAGTTTAAAGGCGTTCAGGCCCCCAATCGGAAGTAATTAAGTTCTGGTGAGGCGTTAAGTTCCTGAAGCAGCCTTTGAATATTAAAGAAGAAGAGGTCCAGAAGAGTGGAATCATCGAGAGAGAATGAATTAGGGATGTAGGTTTTTAGGAGAGGATTGGACAGAAAAAGAACAGAAAAGAGAGGAAAGAAGGACAGAACCCTGTGGGACACCAAAGTCCTGTGGGACAGGGGAACCAATAGATTTAATAGACGGCAGAAGAGAGAACTGGCAGAAACAGAACAGAAAGAAAGGGAAAGAGGATAGGAGGGTAGAAAGGAAGGATAGAAGAAAGTTTAGATAGGTAGTAGAAACCGAAAGATTTGTGCCAGACCAAATCAAAAGCCCAAAAAGTTCCCAGAGAACAGACCAAGAGAGATGAAAGAGGGAAAGGAAGATAAGACCAGCAGATCAGAGAAAGAAAGGATAATTGTGGCAGATAGACTAGCGATCAGGAAATAGGAAAGATCAGATAGAAGGAAGTCAGAAGTGAAAGGTCAGTTAGAATCAAAAGCTTTAGAAGAGATAAAAGCTTCTTAGGTAACTAACAGGACGGTAGTTTGAGGGATTGGAGGGACCCTTAGGGGGAGCTTCCTGTAAGGAGGAACTTCAGGCAACAGAAAGAGGTAGAGATTGCAAGAAGCAAGAAGGAGATGAAAGAGTTTGACCAGGCAGGGTGACAGCAGACAGGGCAAGGGCACGACAATAAGGCACTCCAAGGGTCCATAAGCCTTCTGATCAGGGCCAGCAGAGAGGAGATAGAAGATATCTTTTCATCAGGATGACAGGCATCAGAGTCGGAGGGGGAGGGGAGGAGGGGGAAGGAGTATGCCCAGGATCGTCCAGAGTGAGTTTGAAAGAGTTCGAAGAGAGTGAGAAGATTAGAGATAGATGAGATGGCAGTGTTGCTGCCAGAGTGGAGGGGTGGAGGAAAGGAGGAAAGAGGAGTGAGTGTTTTTTGCAGATGCCATTAGTCACAGAAAGAAAGGGAAGAGAAGCAAGTTTTTTTTTTTTTACATTTAGAGAATTTTTTTAAATTTTCTTTAAGATTTAATTAGATTTATTTGGGCAGAGATTTGAGCAGATAATTAGCATTTAGTTGAAGGTTTGGTCTCTCTGAGCTACCTCTCTATCATTGACAGCACGAGAACAAGTGTGATTAAACCAAGGCTTTTGAGGCTTGAGGAGAGAGGAAAGAGAGAGTGAAGCCTCCAGATTAGGCTGAGACTTCCTGTGATGCGTGCGCAACACACAGAGGGGTTCACTTCTCCGGGAAGCAATAATCATTCCACGAAAGAAAAACACATTCAGGTCGTCCCACCGAGCTGAAGCAAAATGCCAGAAGCAAAGCCTTCGGTGGGAAGCAGAGGATGTACAGGAGCGATAGGACAGGATTCAGAAATAAGATTGAAGATGGAAGGCCCAACGGAGAGAACGAGCAGATAGGTTTAAACAGAAGAAAGGGTTTGAAAGAAAGAGAGGAAGATGTCTAGCCGATCTCAAGGGTCCAAGACGGTCAGAATACGTGGGGTGCTGGACCAAACTGCTCTAGGTCGTTGAGGATAGCAAAGTTGTAGGCTTGTTCACCAGGATGGGTCAGTGAAAGAGGATGAAAGCCAAAGCCAAAGAACATTGAAGGAGATTGAATGAAGGGAGGAAGTGGGAAGAAGATGGGGTCAAGATCCATCACTTAGAATTCAAATTAGCATGGATGGTAGAGTTGGTAGAGTTAGTGAGAGACAAACACAACAGATGTATTTAGTAATAGAAGTGAGAAATCCCAGTGGTGGAAAAAAAAAGAAGAGTCAAGGTCGTGGGCACGAGAGCAAGTGATGTCGTTGCGCACGTAGGCGCAACATCCAGCTTTGGATTGAAATTTAGGATAGAGATAGTAGGAGGGAACAGAGTAGAGATTGCTGTCAGTCTGCAATACTTCATTTCCTTCCCGTGTTCCCCTGGCGCCGAGTCGAGTCTCAATCTGCATATGTCGTAATTTCATCTCGAGGCAGCCTCCCTCGAGCTTTTCTCTTCTCTCCGTCAGCAAGTCAGACGTGAAGAATATCAGAGAGATAAAATAGTAAATCATAATTTTACTCTCTATGTAGACAGACCTTTACTTACGAGAAACTAATTTGCTATAATTGCGAAATGAATGAAGCACTTATGACTTGCTTTGGGCTTTCACATCACGAAAAAGTTATCATGTTTATTACCTCACAGTGCTCGTCACCGCCGCTTGGTGGAGGGTGGCAAGGCTACTAAAGAGAGACCGAGGCAGGGAAGGGGAGGCATGGAAGGGGAGGGGAGAAAAGGAAGGGGAAGGGAGCCGAGGAAGGGGAGGGGAGACAGGGAAGTGATGATGAGTTACTATATACAGTCTCCGTCTCACGTCTGTTGATAAGTCTGTCTGTCTGTTTATTTCCTTACGACGTTTTCTTTTCTACCTCGAATAATTCAACCATTATAATCATCTATCGTTAAGTCTGTCTGTCTGTACCTTACGACAAAGCTACTTTTCTATGTAGTTATTTAACAATAAGCTTGGCCATCAGTCTTTGTTCGTTACATTTTTGGTAGTCGGCTTCATCTGAATTTTTTTTGCATTTTATTTTTCGAGGTCCAGAAAATTTTATTAAAATACTAACTGACGTAATTACTTTTATTTGCACCTCTCCTACCGCCCACATTCTCTCACTTTCATGGACGCCACTTTTCGTTGTCGCATTTTCCAGTTTATATTTACTCCCTTTTTTAAGTGATCATGATAACTTGCTTTGATAGTTATTTATATCTTCTGTTGCGATTCTATCATTATTCTCCATTTTATCCCTATTATTTTCGCTTCTCGTTTCTTCCTCCCAAATAATTTTCCGTTCTATATCCTTTATCGTATGTCTGTATCATCTTTCCAACATTTTTTCTTTCTCAGTCCGTCCTTCACTCTTATTTTTTCCTCCTCCCCTTCCCTTCTTCCCTATACCTAACCCTTTTCCCCTCCTTGATATGTTTCCCCATTTATTTCTTCACGTCTGTCGCCACGCCTCTGGCTCTGTTCTTTTTTCCTTCTTTCCTCTTGTCATCAGTTCCCTCCACGTTTCAAAGTTGCCCCCCTAATGCCTATCACTTCCCCTTCTCACCCTCTCCTTGGCACCTACAACCCACACACATTCACACCCAGTCCCCTCCCCCCCTACACACATACAATCTTCAACAAATTATTATCAAAGCTTTAGTCCACACGTCTCCTGTAATCCTCCACTTCATTTTCATTAACTTCAGTCACATGTTTTTAATCATCTCTGTCCCGTGATATGAAGGGAAAAAAATACTTACGTCATTCTAGACAATCCATAGTTCCTCTCCCTCTGTCTACCCTGTCGCACTGATTTTTTTTTTCTCTCTCTCTCTCTCTCTCTCTCTCTCTCTCTCTCTCTCTCTCTCTCTCTCTCTCTTTCTTACTCTCTTTCTCACTCTCACTCTAGCTCTTCGCCACCACCACCATCACCATCACCACCACCATCACATCCAAGGTCTCATCTATTGTGTTAACTAACCGTAAAAGAATGACTATAGTTCGTTTGTTATCCTTCCCTTGTTTAGATAATTTGGTCTTTTTTCTCTTTTTCCTTTTCATCTTTTTTCTCCATCCCGTCCAGGTCCTCATTTGCCTCCATATGTTAGGTAATTCATCGTACCGTGCCGTGGCTGAGAGGCTACGAGAGGGAGGCCAGATTGGTGGATCACAGGAGAGAGGAAGGAAATGGAGGAGAAGTGGAAGAAACGAGGAAAGCGGTGATAGGAGGCGATGAGATGAAGGAAGGGAAAGGTATAGAGAGGAATCACAAGACAGAAGAAGGAAAAAGAGAAGAAAGGGATAAGTGAAACAAGATGGAAAGGAAGGAAGGAAGGGGCGATAAGGAGCGATGAAATGAAGGGAGGGAAAGGTGAGGCGAGGAAAGAGGCATTGATGGAAGGATAATGGGTGGACAGACGAGACAGAAGAAAGGAAAGGAGGTAAGGTGGGGAAAAAAAGGCGAAGGCAGGAGGAGAAGGGAAATGAGAAAGAAGCCAATGGAGGAGGAGAGACGAGGGTAAGAGGAGGCGCTTGAGAGAAGGAAGAAAGGTAAGAGAGAGGGAAAGAACAAGAAAAGCGGAGATGGAAGAAAGAGAAGGAAACAAGTGAAGTAAGAAGAGGGAAAAAAAGGGTTAGTAAGAATGAAAGTTGGAGAGAAATGGAAAGTGGGGTAAGGAGGGAGGGAAGGAGAGAGGGAGGTTAGTGGTAAAGTGGAGGAGGGAGGGAAGGAGTGAGGGAGGTTAGGAGTGAAGTGGAGGAGGGAGGGAAGGAGTGAGGGAGGTAAGGAGGAAAGTGGAGGAGGGAGGGAAGGAGTGAGGGAGATAAGGAGGAAAGTGGAGGAGGGAGGAAAGGAGTGAGGGAGGCAAGGAGGAAAGTGGAGGAGGGAGGAAAGGAGTGAGGGAGGTAAGGAGGAAAGTAGAGGAGGGAGGGAAGGAGTGAGGGAGGTAAGGAGGAAAGTGGAGGAAGGAAGAAAGGAGTAAGGGAGGTAGGGAGGAAAGTAGAGGAGGGAGGAAAGGAGTGAGGGAGGTAAAGAGGAAAGTAGAGGGGGGAGGAAAGGAGAGAGGGAGGTTAGGAGTGAAGTGGAGGAGGGAGGGAAGGAGTGAGGGAGGTAAGGAGGAAAGTGGAGGAGAGAGGGAAGGAGGTCATCTGTTTCTTTGCCGCCAGACATCAGAGGGAAGGCAACGCATTACTCACATCAGCCGGGTTGACGTTACATGTTTTTTTTCTTTTAAATCTCTCCTGCTACATCGCCGCGCCCTCCTTTTATTGTCTCTCCACTTTATTTCTCCTCCGCCCCTCCATGTTTCATTCGATTTTCCTACCTCCTCTTCATTTTCCTCTATATTAAACAAGGGAGAGAGAGAGAGAGAGAGAGAGAGAGAGAGAGAGAGAGAGAGAGAGAGAGAGAGAGAGAGAGAGAGAGAGAGAGAGAGAGAGAGAGAGAGTGTGTGTGTCATGCGCTGGTGCTTTGTTTCAACTTCGCATGAATAACTTTAAACACACATCAACGCGTAGCCGTACACTGGCATACACCCATAACGACACACACACAAGTATCTGGACACACAAACACACAGGATGGAGGGAGCAAAACTTGACGTGAAAAAATGAATACGTGACATCTACATATAAAAAAATACACCCCTCACCCTTCATTAAATACAAATAAAAATAGCCTCTAAATAACAGCAAACCCACGACAGTGCCCGTTTTCAACACAACCGGTAGAATGTATAATTTTCATTGTTTTCATAACAAATACAAAACTAACGTCATGATGATGAGAAAACGGTGATTCCAAAGACAACTAACGTCACCAAAATCTCACATAACCTTTTTTTTTAATCTTCTTCCCCCAATACTCAAAAATATTCCGAGACTTTAACCACTATTACAAATGCAAGATCATCATTAAAGCCGCTCCAAAGAAACCCACAGCCCATTACAATGAGCGATACCTTTAGCGCAAACTTTGCTCATCACTGCTTCATCTCCTCCAGCAATATAATCAGTCTACGTATACATCGGCATATTAGGGTCAAAGGCCGGGTGCTTGCTACCCTATCGCTTTCCCACCCGGCCTGCCCTGCCCCGCCCCAGTGGTCAGGGCGAGAGGCAAGACGCACAGCAACCTGACAAGCGTGTGTGTGTATTGTATTGTGTGTGTGTGTGTGTGTGTGTGTGTGTGTGAGAGAGAGAGAGAGAGAGAGAGAGAGAGAGAGAGAGAGAGAGAGAGAGAGAGAGAGAGAGAGAGAGAGAGAGAGAGAGAGAGAGAGAAAATTCTGAAAACATTGCACATCTCTCTCTCTCTCTATCTATCTATCTATCTATCTATCTATATATCTATCTATCTCTCTTTCTCTGTAATGCTGTGAAAGCTATGAAGGAAGGGTGGGTGGCGTAGATACGAGTAGGGGACGGAGGATACAAGGGAAATCAGGCCCAAGAGGGGATAAATGCAGTCAAGAATGAGAGCTGGGGAAGAGAGGGAGTAGGTCATGGGAGGAGAGAGCACAGCGCTACCGGAAGGGATTTAGTAGTACGTGTGGGAGAGAAGGGGTAGAGAGTGAGATATAAGACAATTCGAGACGTAGACCAAAGGGGAAATGGGAGGGAGAGTTAGGGAAAAAAAGGTGAAAATTAGTAAATAAAGGAGCAATAACGGCAAGGGAACGGTTTTAAAGAAGTGACAAGAGGTAGGAAAGAGAGGGGTGTGATTAGGTCGTGGAAGTAGAGATGATACAAGAGAACTTCAAGAGAAAGTGGAAAGCAAGGGGGACAAGGCGAAAAAATAATACTAATCAAGGAATCAGATCAAAGGAACAGAGGGAGGAAAGGCAAGAGAACAACAAGGAAAGAAAGAAGTAGGAAAGCACTAGCGGGTGAGGGGTGGGTAAAAGAGGAGGGGGAGAGAGGGGAGTAAACCGTGGGAAGGCAAGAGGCAAGAGGGGGGAGGGAGAAGTCCAAGACGAGGAGGGTGAGGAGGAGGAGGAGGAAGAGGAGGGGGTCTGGGCAAGCCTAATGATCTGCCTCTGAGACTATCAACACCCACACTCCGCTACAGTGTCTGCCTATGTTTGGGGGGGAGTTGGGGTAGGCCAGCCAGCAAACCCAGCCACCACGGAGCTCACGGCGTGACAGGGATACCAATGAGCAAGAAAACCTTCAGGACACAATTAACCCCGCGAGACACCAACTGATTAAATGCCGCTCACTCCCACGACACTTCCTTTTTCGTCTTGGCCTCCAAAACAGTGTCAAATGTCAACCCTGGCGATAAGAAAGAAGCAATGATGATGATAATAATAATAATAATAATAATAATAATAATAATAATAATAATAATAGTAATGATAATAACAATAATAATGATATTCAGACCTCTCCCCTCGAAGAGCTTGAATCAACCCCAATAAATTAATCGCAGACGGTGGAGGTCAGACGCGTCCCCTCCTGTCCCTTTAGGCAGACTCAGGGAAGTGCTCGCGACTCATGACGCAGCTATGCATTACGGCTCTAGGGTCACATAAGACGGTCACCACGTTCAGTAGGGCAGGGTGCGAGGCGTGGTGAGAATGTTTGCAAATGGTGGAAGAAGAAGAGGAGGAGGAGGAGGAGGTGCGGAGGAGGGACATGAGAGGTATGCAAGGGACTGTAGACGCGGATTTGCATCACATCAGCCTACTCGTGGCTGTGTGTGGAGGGTGAATGCAACTTCTGACATCTACTGACAGAGCGACAAGACGGGGATGGTGTCAAGGAGGGCGAAGGAAAAAAACTAACCTATTTATAAAGGACAACGAATGTATGTACAAGTGGAGATCACGTTAGTCTAGCTGTGGGTGAGTGGGTGTTCGCTGCTCCTGACACACTGAGCAACAAATCGGTGATGGGGCAAGGCCGGGGACAGGGAAAGACAGCTAACCAGTTCATAAATGAAGAGTAGCGGTAAACATAATACACATTGTTGATTAAATAGGTCGCTAATTAAATTGTCAAAGTTTCTAAAAAGTGGCAGCCAAGTAGGATAAGCTACTAAAAGCTAAACAGAACAGGTGAGGCAAAACAACAATCTAGTTTATAGAACATCGGATTATCAGCGATGATCGAAATATGTATGAACATTTTATGAATGACTGTTTAAA
Source organism: Eriocheir sinensis (assembly GCF_024679095.1). Lineage (NCBI taxonomy): Eukaryota > Metazoa > Arthropoda > Malacostraca > Decapoda > Varunidae > Eriocheir > Eriocheir sinensis. Next base: position 16,653,782 of record NC_066518.1, read on the forward strand.
TATTGCTCCTAGACAGATAATAAATAGAACAATGAATATAGTAATTGAATAGGGTATGTTCACATCGGAAAATAATCAAATGTTCAATGATAGCGACGATTCGACATTAGTACCAAATACTTTCTACAATGCAGCATGTGCTTTGTTACTGAACATTTTTTTTCTGCACGAGGCCAGGAATGCTTCTGTAAGTCCCGCCGCTGCCGTGGCTGTGGTGCTCAGCGTGGTATGCTGTAAACACTGCGCCGCCCGTCTCTGTGCCGCCGCCGCCTCCATGCAGCTCACGTAGAACCTTGGACTCCACCTTATCACGTTGATACTTTTATAAAACATTCGCTGCCTTCACTTTAAAACTATTTAGAATTACTTTTTTTTTTTTACAGTTACTTTTATTGCCGAATATTTGATATTAACTGACAACTCTGAACAAGAAAAACATTAAAGTATAAGCTGGAGGGGCAAGTATACGAACAAGATTAATTGTTGTTGCTTTTTGTTTGAAACAGCCGCCACCTCCTCTTCACATGATGTAATAAATTTAATATATACAGTTACTTAAATTGCAGAGAATTTCATATAAATTGTCAACACTTCTAAACAGTTGATGGATGCATTTTTTTTTTAATTGGCAAGTTTTACATTGTGGGGCAGCGTATTGCTGGCATTTTTTTTTTTTGTCCCACTCTTCGTGTGTCTCTAGCGCCGTAAAATAGAATAAAGAAAACAAACAAATCAGCGTACGAGGCCGGAAGGGAACATGCACCCGAGCAAGGTAATCTACATAAGAACACTCAGATGAGCGGCGGGACTCGGACTGGAGTCCTTGAAATACCTGCAATTCCTACATTCACACGCCTAATTGTTACGGGTCTTCGCGGGTTAATGTTGCACGGGCGAGCAGCGGATCTGATACATAATACATACATAATAATACATACATAATAATAACACCCACCGTACCCTGTTCTGTATGAATATTTAGTCCAGAAACGCGTGTTAAAGCCCAGCATTTGCACAGACGTTATGAATCTACATCCTTTACGTCAGTTATCATCGTAGGCACGGCGATGAAAAAAAATGGAAAGTGAAAATGGTTTACGCTCGTAATCTAGCATCAGGCCAAAAAGAGATGTAATGAGTAGGTGGATGAGTGGGTGGATGGATGGATGGATGGATGGACTGACGGAAAATGAGTGGAAAGATGGATGGACGGACGAATGGATAGATAAATAGGTGAATGTTTGGATGGACGGTGGCGATAACCTACTCGTTTAAGTACTTGTGTTAAGCTTTCCCTTGACTTTAATTCTGCACATTTCATTCTTTTTTTTTTCCATTCTAATACGCACAATGTATTACTCCCACACAATATAAGTAAAAGAGAACTGATCATGTTAACACTCGGCCACTTCTTTTTCTCAACGGTATTACTCAGAGTTTCGAAAATGTTAGGGTCTGACTATTGAGATTTTTTTCTTATCATCATTATAATATTTTTTTCTTGGCTCGAGCCATATTCCAGTAGAGCACGTCCGTAAAACACATGATTCGGCGTGGCTCTCCTGAAAATTAAGTTTGCAGTTACTAAAACGAGTCTTACGACATGCAGAAACAAATTACGCTTTCAGGTCTTGAAATTGTGTTAAGATTTATCGTGTCAGGAAAAATTGTGTTGAGGAAATGAGTGAGAGAAAAATACTGTTCAATCCTAGATACGAGAGCGTTCGCATACATAGAAGAAAAAAATGAAAAGGCAAAAGAAAAAAAGATGAAGAGCCAAAGGAAGGTGAGAATCTGTACATGAATGATGGCTCAGTTGACATCAATAGCTAAGACAAAACATAGTGGTAGAAGCGAAATGAGATAGAAGATTGATAGAAAAACGAGTGAAGAGAATTAGATACATAAAGATATAGGTAGAGAAAAAAAGACGCCAGGCAGACAAAAAAGAAATAAGCACATCAAAGAGAAACATAACGAGAAACAGCAGTAAGGACATGATCAAAGGTACAGAAAGATAACATGCATGACTTTCCTTGCGACGCACACGGCTCTTTGCTCGCCTCTCCCCCACCCGCTCGCCCCCCCGGCCGCCTCCCTGTCCCCGTCTGCAGCCACACTTAGCGCCCCTCAGCAACTTGCCCGCCGTGCTTGGGAAAGCGATCAGTGCACAGCGAAGGAGCATCAAGGGCGTCAAGGCACTGAGGGCGTGTCTGGAGCCGTGTATCAGGGCCGCGAGCACACCATACTCGAGGCGACAGATAAAGTTCGTCTTGTTATATCGACCCTGCTATTCCTCATTATTTTCTTCCTCCTCTCCCTTCTATTGTTTTTGTCCTGGTATTTATTTCATTTATAGTGTATGTTATTTCCTTTTGTTCCTCCTCCTTCTCCTCCTCCTCCTCCTATCCCTTTACTCCCTTTTCCTACACATTTTCTTCCATCTATTTCTTACATTCATCACACTCCTATTAATTCTTATTTTCCTATACCTCCTCCTTTTCATTTCCCACTTTTTTTTCTACTTTTCCCCTTTCTCCTTAACTCACTTTTCTTCTGCTACTCATTTTACGTGTCCTTTTTTTCTTTTTTTCTTCCATTACTACCCCTTTAATTTCTTTAACGCCTTCCCCTCCGTCCCCCCCTCCCCCCTCTGTCTCTCGACCATCCTTCCCCTTTCTCCTAACAGGCCGTGGCAGGCTCAGGCTTTTTTAATTACCTGCCCCAGTAACCTGAAACGGCACTGTATATAACTCTCTCAGCCTCCTCATTACCATCTCTCTCTCTCTCTCTCTCTCTCTCTCTCTCTCTCTCTCTCTCTCTCTCTCTCTCTCTCTCTCTCTCTCTCTCTCTCTCTCTCTCTCTCACTGACAGTGATAAGCTAATCTTCTTTTATAAGAGCACGTAATTTTTCCACTAAGAATTTATATTAGGGTGCCGTAGCAGAAAGCTTTAACTCTCTTTAATTTTAACTTTCCTTTAACTAGCCTCCGTACTTGCTCTTGTTTGCCGCCACGAGAAGCACTTGTTACGTATATGCGTCCCGGTGACACCTATTCTTGCCCACCACCTCACACACACACTGTCGCCGTCGCTGCCACAGCTGTCGCTACCCTCACCGCTACCCTCTATCTTTGCCGCACGCCCCTTCCTCCATTTCTTCCTCCTCTTTCTCCTCCACGGCCGGCAGAAGTTTATGGAAAGAGAGGAAGGGCGCTGGCAGAGAGAGAGAGAGAGAGAGAGAGAGAGAGAGAGAGAGAGAGAGAGAGAGAGAGAGAGAGAGAGAGAGAGAGAGAGAGAGAGAGAGAGAGAGAGAGAGAGAGAGAGAGAGAGAGAGGAGGAAGGCGAGTGAACTGTGTCGCAGGTTACATAAAAGTTTTTGTCATATCTATAAATATTTGCTGCTAAGTGTCTTTAGAGTATGACTGCACATGTTGGTATGTTTCATTTGTTGTTGTTGTTTTTTTCCTTCTGCTGTTCCTGTTGTTGCTGTGATGGTGGTGGCATTGTTATATTTTGTTAGTGTTATTGATGGTGCTGGCTTTGATGGTGGCAATGGTGGGGGTCTAGCTTGCATGCAAGTACTAGTATATATGGTGAGGGGGCAAAGCTACAGTTGTTGTTGTTGTTGGTGGTGGTGGTGGTGGTATGGTAACAGTGATGGTAGTTGAGTACTTTGTGAGTGTTGTCAGGAAGAGTTTTGGACTACGGCTTGCTCGAGGAGCCGCTTTTCCGGGCAAGTTTCTTCGTCTCATTCAACCAGTCATGAGGTACTTGTCACTGCAAATACGGTAGCAAGAAAGGGTAACAACAGCGACGACGACAGCAACAGGAAATTAGGAAAAAAATCAAATATCAACACCAGTCATAAAAATAGAAGAGAATAAACAAGCGCCATATCAATAACAATAACACCATAAGCAGTAAGACAACAAAACAACAAAAACATAGAGAACAGAACCAGCCACAAAAACACCAACACTTCCAACAGCACAAGAATCACGCATAACAACAAAATAACAAACACCACCACCACCAACACAACCTATCACCACCACATTACGTCAAATACACAATTATTATCAAAGGAAAACTCATAAAAACATCAACTCAAAAAAGAACTATCACTTTGCACCGGGTTCTCTCTCCTTACTCCTGCACCAATAATAATAATAATAATAATAATAATAATAATAATAATAATAATAATAATAATAATAATAATAATAATAATAATAATTCGCTCGTTCTCCACCAGACGCAAAACTTCCCTCGCAAACCTTCCGCGTGAGTGGCAGTCTGGGGGCCGTTCGCTTCCCGCTTAATGTTTCTTGGCTTCGGAATAAAAGAAAAACGCAGCTCCACATGTTTAGCTTCTCTCAAGATTTTACTCTCCCTGCTTACCTCTCTCGAGCAATTTCTTCTTTTTCCACAACAATATAATCGTCACCTTCAAAGAGATCATCGCCAACATAAGGCCTCGTAGGTTAAACATTCTCCGTTGTTTGTTTTCTTTATTGTTTCTTCTTATTTCTCTTTTGTTTTCTTTCCCGCTGTTTTACTCATCGATACGTTGGTCCCTCTGTCTGTCTGTCTGTCTGTCTGTTTCTTTGTGTGTGTCTGTGTCTTTCTGTCTGTTCTGTCTGCGTCTCGGAGTCTGTCTGCCTGTCTCTCTGTCTATCTCTGTGTGTGTCTGTTTGTCTGTGTCTATCTGTGTCTTTGGAGTTGGAATATTTAAAGGTATAAATACTTTGTATGTAGGTTTTGGTTAGGTTAATCGGTGGATCACTTTCCTTTGCATTAATAAACAATAAAGAAACAATTAGAAAGATACATGAGTGGGATTCTGTTTATATTTCTCGTGGTCAACTGTCAATCAACACTACAGTTGTCTTCCTAAATACATATATATAGTTTTGTCATCCTCTCCATTTCCCGTTCTTTTTTTTCACTTTGTTTTGGTGCGGTTTATTACTCCTCAACTTTTCAGCGTCAATTACGCATTCCGCCTCGCCTCCCCCACCTCCCGCCCCCCACTCCTTTGAACTTCAGCAACTCTTTGATATCTCGTACACACAAATTTTAAATGATGAACAAGTGGGTAACAAGTCTCCACCTTTTCTTCATCAAATATTTACCCTTAAACTTTCCTCACCTCTTTATCTTTTTCGACTCTTTCTCTTCTTTCTTTCCTACCATTTACTCTATTTGGTACTTCTTTTCTTTCTAGTAGTTTTGAAAATATTCATGTAAGTGTACCATGCAAATATTACTATATCCAGTATATAATAATAATAATAATAATAATAATAATAATAATAATAATAATAATAATAATAATAATAATAATAATAATAATAATAATAATAATAATAATAATAATAATAATAATAATAATAATAATAATAATAATAATAATAAGAAGAAGAAGAAGAAGAAGAAGAAGAAGAAGAAGAAGAAGAAGAAGAAGAAGAAGAAGAAGAAGAAGAAGAACTCATCACACAAACAGTTTAACTTTTTCCTCTCACAAATTTACACGCACCATCTACTACGCCGCTATAACCACTAAAAAAGGAACGTACATCGTGACCCCATGAGCCCCTATCTGGCAGGTGAATATCATTAATAATGCGCACTAAGGATCTTCATGACACCTGTGGACTGCCTGAGTTTGGGTTACGCGCTGTGTCAGCCTTCCCTTTTCTCAGCACCAGTAAAAGGTTAATTTAATAGTCCTCCTTCGAAGGGGTGCATGGCGACTATAATGAGCTGCCTAGCTCTAGACGGTGGTGAAGCTGTAGGGAAAGCAAGGAAAGGGTGAAGGGGAGACGAAGAGTATGTAGCGTTGGCATGTGTCGTCGGGATTGAGGTGGTGACTTGCGATTTGGCAAGGAAGGTGTGATGGGGTGTTGGATTATGTAAAGATGCGAGGGAGGGAGTGGTGTGCGTGTGTGTGTGTGTGTGTGTGTGTGTGTGTGTGTGTGTGTGTGTGTGTGCACGCGCGCATATGTATTTTAGTTTGTCACTGAAAACAAGGGCGCGCCCACACACACACACACACACACACACACACACACACACACACACACAGAAAAAGTAAGGTAAATGAGTTAGAGAGGAGAGAATCTATGAATGTGTCGGGAGGAGACGACATACAGGTGGAGAAAGGAAGGAAGGTACGCACAAATAATATTAAGCCGCAGTGGTCGTGCAATGGCGGGCTTAGTTATTGGCCACACTGTACACGATATAACACAGAATAACCCAATAACAAAATTAATCATATTTTATATTGCTTTACCTTACACAAAAAAGTTACCTGTCTCCTTACAAACGATGCAGATGAGAATGAACAAAAGGTTGGACGATGATGATTGTTAATACCACATGTTTTAGACCGTTTTATTACTTCGTGTTCTGGGACAGAATTCCCCTCTTGGCTGACTGACAAGGCGTCACCAATAGATGACTTACCAACGCCCTACAGCAGCAGCAGCCCAGCAGTAATGTCCCACAATGACATACTCCCTCGAGGCTGTCTTACATCTGGCATCTGTCTCTAATAGACTTTTCTTTGCCGCTACTCTGAGGGTAATCTGACATGTATAAACAAGGAAATGATACGATTTTCGGGATGCGTGTATCATATTGGCCTTAGCTAACAACCTTACATTCTGCTTCTCTGAGATGAATATGACACACAAACAATTAAAAAAGGATACGATATTATGTGCTGGTTTGAGTTATTAGTTTTGCTTCTTCCGCCTCTTATGCAAACAACCTTCGGTACATTTAAGATGAATCTGACCTACTAACAACACGGAAGGGTTTTGTTTCTTTAGGGCTCCTCACCTATCTCAGGATGGTGCAACGTTAATTAATCTGACATTACCATGTGACTAGGTAGCGGTTCAGGTACACATACACACGCAGTTTGATTTCCCAGAAGTTGCGCTATATATATATATATATATATATATATATATATATATATATATATATATATATATATATATATATATATATATATATATATATATATATATATATATATATATATATATATATATATATATATATATATATATATATATATATATATATATATATATATATATATATATATATATATATATATATATATATATATATATATATATTTCTTTATGTGTCTACTTGCCTATCCATCTGTCTATGTATCTATCCTTCTATCTATCTATCTATCTGTCTGTCTGTCTATACGAGTATCTATCCCTCAACATATAACATGTTCACACAATCACTGCATCGGTAACGAACTTAAGTTAGCGGACAGGCAGGTAAGGTCATCCACACAGTGACGACACTCATCAGATAGTCGCGTTTTACTGCGGGTTAAGAAGAGAAGAAAGTGTTTGTCACTTGGCAATGGAGCTAATTTTGAAGGGAAGGAAGGTGGAACTCATAATTAAAGGCGAGACGAACAACGAATAAGCCCGGGCAACGCCACTCAAGTAAAACAAAATCAAAGCTGAAACAAGGTTGGATTAGGTTGAATTATATTACTGTATAAATCACCTGTTTTCCTACAAAGGAGTAGCATACGAAGGCCAAGTCTTCTTACATCTGTTGTTTAGCCCAATCTGTTTTCTTAATCGTAAAACGTATAAAAGGTGGCGAAATGTTTCTCTCTCGTCAGTGGAAGTAAATTTCATTGGGTTGTTCTTTTTAAACACTTTTTTTTTTTAAACAAGGAGCAGCATATTGGTGACAAGTATTTTTATGTAAATTGTGTAGCACTTGGTCTGTCTCCTTAACGGTAAAATAATTAAAAAGTGAGCCCCGTGGCAGCTAAGCGAAAAATATTTAAGAATAATTCTGATCATCTCCTACACTTGCAGTATACGAAAACTTATTATTAGTTCTGTCTTATTTCTACACCCCTCACAACTATCATATTTACATCACCAAACAGTTATATAATTTCCTATCGTGCTGCAAGACAGAACAAAGGACAGTGATTTTTCGAAGTTACACATAAAATCGCCAAATGACAGCCTTCTAAATGACTCTAGAGTCAAAGAAGAATGTCGAGGATCTCAAAATAATGGACGAAAACCTACAAATAGTCTTGAAAAGCTGGTGAAATATCGTGCTAGAGGGGACGACTGGGGTGAGAGGTGAAGAGACAATGGTAAACATAAGCTCGAAAGGGAATGAACAGGAAGACAAGTGGTGGAGGGAAACGAGTAAGGCAAAAAATCAGACGGAGAGGAAAAATACGAGCCAGTCACACGGAAAACAAACATGGCAACTGTGCTTAAAATGGGTATAATCGTCTTGTTGGCTTTCAGGTGTAAAATATAAGTTTCGGGCCAGGCTTAGTACCGACCATGCCGAGCCACGTCGGCGGAAAGTCTACGAGAAGGGATGTAAAAGTAGAAACATCAAGAGGAGAGGTGAGGCAGAGATGAGAATAGGAGGGGGACGACTGGGGTGAGAGGTGAAGGGACAAAGGTAAATATCAGCTCGAAAGGAAATTAACAGAAAGAGAAGTGGTGGAAGGAAACGAGTAAGACAATGAGAAGAGAAGGGTTGGAGAAGAATGACTGCCTGAAAAATAATGCGAAGGATGAGGAGGGAGGACGGGAAGTATGGGCTGAAAGAGAAAGAAAAGAAGAAAAAATAAATCAATGGAAGATAAATAGGGAGAAGGAGCAACTAGTAAACAGAACTGGATAAAGGAAAAAATATAAAAGGAAAAAAGATGGACGGGAAGAAGAGAGAGGGTTGGGCGCCTGAGGTGAAAGGAGAGAGATAGAAGGGTTAATATAAGCTGAAGATGAACAAGAAAGAGGATAAAAAATGTGCCGACTGGGACAAAAAGGAAGGGGTAAAATGGAGGAAAATAGCATATAGGACGAAAAGGAAAAGAAGAAGGGGGTTGTCCGGTGTGAAAGGAAAGAGGAAAACATCAACAAAAAAATAAAGAACATGAAAAGAAGTGGAGGTGGTGAATACTTGAGGTAGAAAAGAAGGGATTGACGGATGTCACACTAGCAAAATGTCTCGGGATGATTGGTTCTTATCCACCACAGAGTAAAGGGATAATGCGTCGGAGACAAGCTCCGAGGCCACGCGCATCTATTGCGTGTGCTCCCATTATATATATATATATATATATATATATATATATATATATATATATATATATATATATATATATATATATATATATATATTTTACGTTGTTGCCTATTGCATTAGGGCATCTTCCAGAGACTGATGGTCGGCCCAAAACTTCTTCAGATGGAGACTGATGGTCGTATATATATATATATATATATATATATATATATATATATATATATATATATATATATATATATATATATATATATATATATATATATATATATATATATATATATATATATATATATATATATATATATATATATATATATATATATATATATATATATATATATATATATATATATATATATATATATATATATATATATATATATATATATATATATATATATATATATATATATATATATATATATATATATATATATATATATATATATATATATATATATATATATATATATATATATATATATATATATATATATATATATATATATATATATATATATATATATATATATATATATATATATATATATATATATATATATATATATATATATATATATATATATATATATATATATATATATATATATATATATATATATATATATATATATATATATATATATATATATATATATATATATATATATATATATATATGAGCAATATACATATATACAGCAACAAAAAAGGCCGCAAAATAATAAACAACGAGAGTCCAAAAGAGATATCAATTCCGGGTGAAGAGGTGTCTTGCTACTCTCTTCTTGAAAGAGTTCAGGACGTAGGCAGGAGGAAATACAGACGAAAGAAGGCTGTTCCAGAGGTTACCAGGGGAAGGGATAAAACAATGAAGATGCTGGTTAACTCTTGCATGCGAGATTTGGATAGGATCAGGATGAATAAAGCAGAAAGTCGTGTGCTGCGGTGGCGCGGGAGAGAGGAGGCATGCAGTTAGCAAGTTCAAAAAAGCAGTCATCATGAGAGTATCGACTGAAGACTGAAGGAGATGCAACATTGCGGTGGAATTTAAGCGGTAGAAGAATGCTAATAGATGGAGGGGAGTCGATGAGACGAAAAGACTTTGACTCCACTGTCTAGCAGAGCTGTGTGTGTGGAGCCCTCCCACACATGAAAAGCATTTTCCATACAAGGGCAGACAAGGCCCCTGTACATGGACAGCATCTGAGAGGGGGAAAATAACTGGCAGAGACGATACAGAACGCCTAACCTCAAGGACGCTGAATTAGCGAGAAAAGATATGAAGTTTCAAATTAAGATTTTGAGTTAATTGATGATAGGCCGAAAATGTTGTATTTTTAGGTGACAGCTGTGTGTTGATAAGGAATAGGGGAAAGGTGTTTGGAAGATTATGTCGAGCTGATATTATGTAGAGAAACCGAGGTTTGAGGCACTGAAGGACACGAAGATCCTCCAGCCTTGAATCATGTATTTCCTGAAGGGTGGCTCTTGTGTTGAATGATAATGAGTAACGCAGAGTAGAGTCATCTGCGTAGGAGTGTATTGGACAGTTTGTTTTTGAAAGATCATCATTGAACAACAGAAAGAGATGGGAGACTAAATAATACTCTGTGGAACACCAACAGAGCCCTGTGGGATACCACATATTATTGGATCCGAGTATTACGCAGTTACTGTTTACGTCAACAGGACCAATAAGAACATCAAAACTTCAGTAAGGTATGCAACGTATAGAAATAAAAGGAAAACGTAATATACGGCAATGTCGACAGGCATTGCATAACACCATATTAAAAGTCCCTCGGGAATCCAATTCACGCAAAACCAATTCATTTATCCCCTTTTTCTCCGTGCGCACAAAAGCGAATGAGCTCTGCTGACACCACACTGACAAACGAGAGGTCAAAGCATGTGCCGGAGCTTTTTCTCCCTATCTGTGTACAGGAGAGAGAGAGAGAGAGAGAGAGAGAGAGAGAGAGAGAGAGAGAGAGAGAGAGAAATATATATATGTTTTACTTCCTCTGCTTTTTCACGTACTGTTCCCGTACTACCCTACTTTTTCTCGCTGTCCCTGCGGCATGATACTGGAGAGAGGGAGGGAGTGGCATAGGAGAGGAAGGGGGAGGGGCGGAAGGAAGGAGGGAAAGAAAAGTATATTCTTGTTTGCTTTCTTGTTTATCTGTTTGTGTACACGACTACCAATTGCTATGCTGGGCAGCGTACGCAAGGCAAGGGAAAGCGCCGAGATCCCGGTCTGCACCTTAGCGAATGTCCACTGTCTAGCAGAGCTGTGTGTGTGGAGCCCTCCCACACATGAAAAACATTCTCCAAACAAGGGCAGACAAGGCCCCTGTACATGGACAGCATCTGAGAGGGGGAAAATAACTGGCAGAGACGATACAGAACGCCTAACCTCAAGGACGCTGAATTAGCGAGAAAAGATATGAAGTTTCAAATTAAGATTTTGCTGTGAAAGGTGCGAAAAGGGGAGAGGACAGGCAGGGGATAAGTGGAGAGGAGAGGAGAGAATGGTATAGATAACGATAAAGGAGAGGATGGTAATGAAGAGATTATGAGTTGAGAGGAGGGGAAGTGGAAGGATGTGATGATGAGAGAAAACAGAAGAGAAGAAGAGGCAAGCAAAGCAGAGGAGATTAGGGTGAGGAGAGGAAATGTAATGATAATCAGAGAATGGGAGAAGGGAGGAGAGGAATTACAACTAAAAAGTATGGAAAGAAAAGAAAAGAAATACGAGAAAAGAGGGAACAGGCATGGAATGAAATCAAGGGAAGGGAATAAAAGGAGAGGGGGCGAAGAGAAAAAAATCACGAGTAGAGAGGA
>NC_066518.1:16670754-16713254 GCF_024679095.1 Eriocheir sinensis
AGAGCGGTAAAGAAAATGAGTTTGTGGCGGAAGAGGTAATTACATGACTAGAAGCAGAACAGCACACAAGTATACGTATATAAGAACGCAGAGGAAGAGGGGCGTGAGAATATAGGGTGGGGATGCATAGGAAATTACTGAAACAAAGTCGGCATGAGTAGAGAGAGAGGAAGTGAAGGAAGAATGGATGAAGGGAAGGGAAGCTAGGCAGGAAGGAATGAAAAAAAAGGAAGGAAGAAGAGAAAGGAGGGAGGGAGGAAGGAAGGAAGAAAGGAATAAGGAAAGGGAGGAAGGAGGGAAAGATTAATGAGAGAATGAAAAAAAAAAAAAGATGTAGAAGGAAGGAAGGTAAGAAGAAAGGTGGAAAGAAGAGAAGATAAAAGAGAGGAAAGGAGAAAGAAGGGAAAGAAGGAAGAAAAGGAAAGAAGGGAAGCAAGAAAGGAGGAAAGGAAGAGAGGAAAGAAGGAACAGAACGGATGAAGGAGAGGAAGAATAGAAAAGAGCAAGGAATTAAGGAGAGAAGACAGGAAGGTCAACACTGGTATGGGTGCTTAGAACGGTCACGGCGAGGCTTGGGGGGCGGCCAGTAATAGGTGGTGGTGGCGCCTCACACTGACCACTAGACGAGCGAGGGGGAAGCTCAAGTGTTTTTAGTAGCCTACAACACACACCAGCGGCCAAAAAAACTCCCACCCTTCCCTCTCCTCTCCTCTCCTTTCCTTTTTTTGCCTCGAGATTATCTGCCCCATAATGCATTTCATCCTACCATTTTTTCTTTCTCCTTTTTTTTCTTGTTTTTTTAAATATTTTTCTTTCTTTTCCTTGTCTTTCTCTTCTTCTTTTTCTTCCTTCTCTTCTTTTTCTCCTCTTACATTTTCTATTTCTTGTTAATCTTCATCATTTCCTCCTCCTCCTCCTCCTCCTCCTTGTATCACCCGAGTCTGGCGGGTACAGAAACAATACCTCACAAGGAAATCTACCCTCGGTATTGTATGAATCAGAGAGAAACCTGACTCTAACATAATTTTTTTTCGGCATTTCCGAGGTGATAGCGCGCCACATATAGCCCTCAGAAGTGGCAGAGAGAGTTTCTAAAAGGCCTGCACTGCACTGCACGTACCCATGACGGCTTCAACGTGGGATATTTTTTTTTTTTCTTTTATGTAACTTTAACTCGGAAAGCATAAATTAATGTTATACTACTAGCTAGTTTGACACACACACACACACACACGTCGGAGAGATTTTTGTCTTCTGGGGGGTGGTCGAGCAAATACAAACGGGAATTTTCTAATGTTCTGACTCTTCTTGTTAACACAGTGACCCTCCCACCGCCTCCTCTCAATCCCCTCCTCTTTTCTCTCCTTACATCCTTCAGTCACCCGAAGAGCTCCATTCTTCCCATTACACAAGCATCCCAAATCACCACAACTCACTAAAATTCCTGACTGGCCACTTCGTGTTATGCAGCATGAAGTCCCACGTATCATCACAAGAGACCCTTGAATGCTGCACAGCAACATTGGGCCAGTATGTTTTACAGTCAGGATGATAACAAACGGAGTTTTAAACGGTGCTTCATTAAAGTATACGCGTGCAATGATGGCTGGCGTGAGAGTGCCGGCAAGCACAACGTTCCTACCCCATCTTGGTTAAGAGGTAACGTGAACTATTAACAGTGAGACCAAATTCAATAACAGTGATTATTGTCCTTTTGCTGCTTTTCCATCATTTTAGTTGATTTTACAATTTTGTTCAAACGAATGTCTCACAAAAGACCGGTGGGCGAGGAGGACATGCAATGAATGCATGTCTGCTGCCTCGCGTTGGCGGTCTTCAGGCAGACCAGGCAGAGGACCAGCCACCACTGAGCTGGTGGTGGTGGTATGGCCTCGGCGACTCCCAGGGCATGGCAACGGACGAGAGGGAGAGGTAGATCGTGGAGGAGCAAATCGAGGTGGTCATGATGACAAACGGCCAAGGTAAACGAAGGTTGGCCATAGGTAGTCGTAAAAATGAACCAGATTCGTAGGGACACGAAGATGTTTCCAAATTCTTCGGTAAATAACAATAACTTGACGAAAGAAAATTTCGTCAGGGCTTAGAGTCTGTCAGACTTGCGCGCGGCTGTGCCGTTCAGAGATAGTCATCTTTGGTTTATAGTGGCGCAACCCGCGCGCTCTCCAGCCTACACGGAAAGATAAAGCGTAATGGTCGACATGGAGGGGATCTTACACATTCTGGCCGCGTGATAAGACGCGGTGAGAGGTTGGATACGAGAACTTCCTTAAGTAGCTATTTTTTTTCTTTTTTGGTGGTATGACGATATTTTATTATTTGTTACTTTTCACATTATCATCATTATGGTGATATGATGATAATGCTGATGCTGGCGCTGCTACTGCTACTACGATAAATAACATCCCTTTAAAAAAAAAGGCTACATCAGCCTTAACTAGCCCCCCACCCCCACCCACCCCACCCCCAACAGGCCTTCCCCTGCCGTTAGCCTCTCGTTGGCTGCCCATCTCCACCTCCCCTGGGGGTCCGCTGCCGCGACGGCCGAGCACCTTTGATGCATAGCCTTTACTTCCCCCTACAGGCCTTAACCCTGCCTTTAGTCTCTCGCCCCTCGCCGTTTCCTCAGGGGCCCGCCGCCGCGCCAGCAGAGCACCTTTGATGCAGCGCCGCCACACAACGCCCCGAGTCGGCCTCGCCGGGACGTGCCGTGCTTTCATCAGAGGGCCATTCGTCGCCCATGCACTGTTGGGTATCGCCTTGGGTTGGCTCACTCTATGGAACTGATTACGAGGCCGAGAACAAGTAAGCCGATTGAACTGTTAGAAGACGATACGAAAGCTTTCCCAGTTGTGGCGAGGGAGAGGGTGTCTGGTTACCTCCATAGATAAAAACAAAGTCGCCTCTGCCTCCCAAGTGGCGGCGGCGGGTGTAGCGGCGACACGGCGGCGACGTCCTTGGGGCAGGTGAGCCCAAAGGTGATGTGTGGCTCGCCGCCACCACCAGGGCTGGCGTGGGTGATTTCGGTATTAATTCTGGGGCTGATACTGGTAAGTGACACCTCCCATCTCCCTCATCTCCTCTTCCTCCTCCTCCTCCTCCTCTCCCTCAATCCTTATTGACATTAACAAATATTTTATCTTCTCGTTCATATTTTCAATCTCATTATTTGCAGGAGTTTCTCTTCTGTATCATCCACACTACATTTCCCAAAGTAATAAGAAGAGGACACTGCATGTGTGTTATAGTGTTAGTGTTTGAGAGAGAGAGAGAGAGAGAGAGAGAGAGAGAGAGAGAGAGAGAGAGAGATACTGGAGGTATAAGGCTGGCAGGTGGCAGTAACGCAACAACGGAGGTCTCGAACTCGCAGCACCAGCGGAACCGACCAAGCCCAGCGAGCCGGCGTCGCGGCGAGCTTGGCCTTCAGTCAGACTCTGAGCGTCGTATAGTAAGGGTGTATCGCTTTGGCCTCCGTCACTCCCGCCACGTGGTTCGTGTCCTCCACACCAACACGCCTCTGCTGGTGTCTGGCAGATGTTAGTGTGCCTCTTGCTTCTCTTTGCACCCTTTTATCAGACTCAGAGTGCATAGTGACACGCTGACCATCACTTTCTTCTGCCTGTGAAGCTAAACAGGTTAATTTTCAAAGCTTAACTCACTTTACTCGGTATTCCCTGCCAACTTTGACTTCACTTCTGTCGTGGAACGTCAGCCAGAGGAAAAGGCCGGGAAGCTACTGTGATAAACATAATAGATAAACTATTGTGATAACTTTAATAAATGAATACCGTGACTGAAGATAGTGCAGAACGACAGGACTTTCAAGTGTAAGGGAGAGGAAATACTCTATTAAAGCGCTGTGTAATTTAATTAGAGGAAACTGACTTTAAAGGAAACTAATTCATCTACGACCATCTGAGTCACAACAGATGGGAAAGTAATTTAAACACCAGTGGGAGGGAAAAAAATGTAACGTTCCCTCTGTACCGGCAACTAACAGAAGTGAACTAAAAGGAACACACTTGGAGACATCAAGGAGGGGCAGAAAAGAGAAAAAAGAAGGAGAGGGAAAGTGGGAAAGCGAGTGCAGCATCAACAGAAATGAAAGAGAAACGGTGAAGAGCCCAAGAGGAGAGAAGCGACGACAGTAGTAGGATGGCGGGAGGAATGAAGGTGCTGCTCCTGCTGGTGACGTGGATGGTGGTGAACGGCGTCTTCTGTGAGCTTCGTGAGGGGCAGTAAGTACCTTGTGACCAGTAACAGTGGTTGAGGTGGTAGGAGCTCTGATGGCTGTGGTGATTGAGGTGGTGGGGGTGATTGGAGAAAATGGATGTCTCAGCAGGAAAAGCGAGTACACACACACACACACACACACACACACACACACACACACACACACACACACACACACACACACACACACACACACATACTTCTGCCTCAAGGGTGTCGTGTTCAAGCTGGACTAAAGAGGCAAAAGGCGACACGGGCTGGAGGAAAGGAAGATCGAAGGCGTGCGGTGCGTGCGAGGGAAAAAAGATCCAGGTGTGAAGGGAGCGGCTGGGAAAGGTCACACGATTGAAAAGAAAACATCACAAAACATTTTGGCAACATTTTCCTCTAAATAACTTCGTGATTCAATTATCTGTGTAAGTGGAAACGGGTCGGCATTACATTCTTAAGCATTTATGCATTAACTGTCAAAGCGTCGACTTCAACATCATGGCACCGGCTGCTCTGAGAGATAAAGCACCCCAAAATAAAAGGAATGTAAGTTCAGTTTAGCAGATGCAATGAGAATATGAAACACCAGAGAATACGAAAGATAGATATAGGAAGAGAGAGATAAGGGAATGAAGAGAAAAGTATGTGTATAGCGTGTGCATGTGACATTTCGTGGCATTAATGTATACGTAATACATTCCAAACATCTTGTCACCCATTGTTGTCATTGTGTTGTGGTGATCACTCCGTTAATGGTGAACTAGTTATTTCAAGAACCAGGTACTGTTACGAATACAATCCGTTATGTCTGGCTGCACTTTATGCACCACACGTCACTGTTCCCTTGCCACCCCCATTCCGTCACTTTTGCTCGCTGTATGGATGACCTTGAGAAGCGGGTCGAAACACAGCAATGATGTGTTACGTGCGTTACTCGGTCAGGCACGCGTCTGTACATACATAAAGTTTTGCTCGAATTTCTCTGATAACAACACTGCGTTATATCTCTATAAATTAACTGACAGAAGTGTTACATACGACAATTAATATAGTATATTGGGTTTCAGTTGATTTTTTTTTTATTGTATATATATATATATATATATATATATATATATATATATATATATATATATATATATATATATATATATATTATTTATTTATTTATTTATTTATATTCTTTATGGCAAAAGGTGTCGTATCTTTGTGACTGAAGTCCATTACACTAATTACCTGTCACCTGAGGCCGCTTAGAGAGAGAGAGAGAGAGAGAGAGAGAGAGAGAGAGAGAGAATGTGTGTGTATGTGCGTGTGTGTGTGTCAAAGACCCCGAGAAGTAGGTTTCCTCAAGGACGCAAACTTAACTAAAAAGTGCAACAGCGAAGCTAGGTTACGCAAGTTTCTATATATACGATGAGACAGGCTGGAGGTAAGACGGGTACGCAACGCTATGCTGGGCTTTACAGTGACTTCTCCCTCTGCCTACCACCTTAGCTACTCTATTGCTGGCAGGCCGTGACTAAGAGGGAGCGACAAATCTGTTCCTCTGACTGTTAAGATTGATGAGAAAAAGGGGAGGTCTGGAGATTGTATATTGTGGGAAAAGTTTATGCGCTCCCTTAGTGAACTGTTGCAGGCGGAGAGCGGGGATGGGATGGGAGAGGAGGGGATGGGCGGACATGCAGACTGACTGACGGTAATGTGGATGTGCAAAAAGAGAGAAAGAAATAATTATACCTCCTGACAGAATAATTATATGGCAACACGAATTAAAGTTCCTGCGATGGGTTAAAAGCAATCTCTCTCTCTCTCTCTCTCTCTCTCTCTCTCTCTCTCTCTCTCTCTCTCTCTCTCTCTCTCTCTCTCTCTCTCTCTCTCTCTCTCTCACACACACACACACACACACACACACACACGCAAGGACGCACGTGTTTTTTCTTACACTTCGAAGAGTTTCCGTGTGTTTTGTTTGAAATGTTGTGTGGAGGTCGTGAAAGTTAATACAAACGTGCTCGTAATGGTGTTAAGGCTGTGTGTGTGTGTGTGTGTGTGTGTGTGTGTGTGTGTGTGTGTGTGTGTGTGTGTGTGTGTGTGAATTTTTGCTGCTGGTAGTGGTGGTGAATTTTTGGGGTGTTGGCTTTAATTTCTGTCGGTGGTGTTTGTGGTGATGGTTGTGGTGACGATGGTAGTGATGTGGTGAATGGAATAGAGAAAATAAAAGTGTGGAGATAGTGATGGTAATGTGGAGGCAGGAGTGAGTATTGATGGTTACCTTAAAGTGTGCTCTTCCCTCCTCTGCTCCTTCCCAGTTATTCTCTTTTCGTCTCCCCTTTTCCTTTCTCTTTAATCTTCCCATCCTCCCCTCTCCTCTTCTTGCATCCTTTCCTTTCTCCCCTCTACTCTTCCGTCTCCCTTTCCTTTCTCCACTTTTATCTTTCTTTCTTCATTCCTTCCATTCTTTTCCTCTCTATATACTCTTTCATTCATTCCCTCTTCTCTTCATTCACGCCTTCCTTCCTTCTCTCTCCTCATCTCCCGAAGTTTCGTTTCTTTTACTCACTTTCATTTTTCTTTTCTTTCTCTCCACTCCTCTTCTCACACCGTTTCTTTCCTCCACCCTCCTCCTCCTTCATGCTTTCCTCCCTCCCCTCTCCTTGACTGCTCTTTTTCCCATCTCTTCTATTCCCTTTTCCTTTGACTCTTACATTTCCCCTTTCCCCTTTATTCCTCTTCTCTCTTTTTCACACTTTTTCTTTCTTTCTCCTCTCCTAGCTTTTTCATTTCTCCTGTCTCCTCTTGATTTAATTATTTCAACATTAAACTTCCTCGGGTCGGATGAGATTTATTAACTGTATACCTTATGGTTTAAAATTTCTTTTTCCTTCCGACAAACGTTTTGCGTGTCCAACGGATAGGAACTGGGAGGGGGAGAAGGAGGAACTAAAGACGGTTCGCTGTTTCGATCAAAATATATCGTCTCCTTAATGCCAAACGGAGGTGAATATAAGGGGATTCAAGGCAGCAGTTTGTACAATAACCAATAAATTTCAATGAATACCTTAATCATAAATTCCCTTCCCTTTCCCTCCCGTCTCCCTACCCCACCCCGCGGGCCGCGTTAACACTGCCGACACACTAACAAGACTTGGGATCGAGACCAATAATAAAATAGACATAGGCTTTGCGTCACTCCTTCGAGGACTATCCTTAATTACTAAGTCGTTACCACCAACTCAACGGAAGCTTGACTCACGCAAAACTGCTTTCAGTTAACTGATCAATAACATTATCCTAGGAGTCATGCTAGTTTAAGTTTTCCAGTCAACCAGCAAAGTTACAGATTTCAACCGGCCAGCCAGCAAAGTAACCAGTCAATCAGCCAGCCCAAAAACCTGCACAAATACCTGCCAGCCAGCCAGCCCGCCAACTTGTTTCATCACCAGTCAGCCAGTCAGCCACACCGCCTTCCGCGGCCGCGATCGATCCGCCTTGGATCATTACGGTCGCTCCTGAATCTTTACGCTGCCCCCTGACGGCCGCTGATGTTCCTCCCATGGCCCGTACCTTCCACTCATGGACCCCGCCCATGGCCCTTCACTCAGCGCCCCCTCCCATGGCCCGTCGCCTCCACTCAGCGATCCTTCCCATGGCCCGTACCCTCCACTCAGCGACCCCTCCCATGGCCCGTCCCCTCCACTCAGCGACCTCCCCCATGGCCCGTCCCCTCCACTCAGCGACCCCTCCCATGGCCCGTCCCCTCCACTCAGCGACCCCTCCCATGGCCCGTCCCCTCCACTCAGCGATCCTTCCCATGGCCCGTCCCCTCCACTCAGCGACCCCTCCCATGGCCCGTCCCCTCCACTCAGCGACCCTTCCCATGGCCCGTCCCCTCCACTCAGCGACCCCTCCCATGGCCCGTCCCCTCCACTCAGCGACCCTTCCCATGGCCCGTACCCTCCACTCAGCGACACCCCCCATGAACCGTCCCTCCACTCAGCGATCCTTCCCATGGCCCGTACCTTCCACTCAGGGACCCCTCCCATGGCCCGTCCCCTACACTAAACTCCGCGACCCGTCCCCGGGCCCGTACCCTCCACTCAGCGACACCCCCCATGAACCGTCCCTCCACTCAGCGATCCTTCCCATGGCCCGTACCTTCCACTCAGGGACCCCTCCCATGGCCCGTCCCCTACACTCAGCGACCCCTCCCATGGCCCGTCCCCTCCACTCAGCGACCCCTCCCATGGCCCGTCCCCTCCACTCAGCGACCCTTCCCATGGCCCGTCCCCTCCACTCAGTGATCCTTCCCATGGCCCGTCCCCTCCACTCAGCGATCCTTCCCATGGCCCGTCCCCTCCACTCAGCGATCCTTCCCATGGCCCGTCCCCTCCACTCAGCGATCCTTCCCATGGCCCGTCCCCTCCACTCAGCGATCCTTCCCATGGCCCGTCCCCTCCACTCAGCGATCCTTCCCATGGCCCGTCCCCTCCACTCAGCGATCCTTCCCATGGCCCGGCCCCTCCACTCTGCAATCCTTCCCATGGCCCGTCCCCTCCACTCAGCGATCCTTCCCATGGCCCGTCCCCTCCACTCAGCGATCCTTCCCATGGCCCGTCCCCTCCACTCAGCGATCCTTCCCAGGGCCCGTCCCCTCCACTCAGCGACCCCTCCCATGGCCCGTACCCTCCACTCAGCGATCCTTCCCAGGGCCCGTACCCTCCACTCAGCGATCCTTCCCATGGCCCGTCCCCTCCACTCAGCGACCCCTCCCATGGCCCGTCCCCTCCACTCAGCGACCCCTCCCATGGCCCGTACCCTCCACTCAGCGATCCTTCCCAGGGCCCGTACCCTCCACTCAGCGATCCTTCCCATGGCCCGTACCCTCCACTCAGCGATCCTTCCCAGGGCCCGTCCCCTCCACTCAGCGATCCTTCCCATGGCCCGTACCCTCCACTCAGCGATCCTCCCCAGGGCCCGTACCCTCTACTCAGCGATCCTTCCCATGGCCCGTCCTCTCCACTCAGCGCCCCCTCCCATGGCCCGTACCCTCCACTCAGCGACCCCTCCCATGGCCCGTCCCCTCCACTCAGCGCCCCCTCCCATGGCCCGTACCCTCCACTCAACGATCCTTCCCATGGCCTGTCCCCTCCACTAAGCGATTCTTCCCATGGCCTGTACCCTCCACTCAGCGCCCCCTCCCATGGCCTGTACCCTCCACTCAGCGCCCCCTCCCATGGTCCGTCCCCTCCACTCAGAGACCTCCCCCATGGCCCGTCCTCTCCACTCAGCGATCCTTTCCATGGCCCGTCCCCTCCACTCAGCGACCCCTCCCATGGCCCGTCCCCTCCACTCAGCGATCCTTCCCATGGCCCGTACCCTCCACTCAGCGATTCTTCCCATGGCCCGTCCCCTCCACTCAGCGCCTCCTCCCATGGCCCGTCCCCTCCACTCAGCGCCCCCTCCCATGGTCCGTCCTCCACTCAGCGACTACCACTATCTTGGCACCATCACTTAACCTTCACTCCCCCATCCTTATCTCTCTCATTTTTTTCATCGCCTTCATTAGGTTACTACTTCTCCTTCCTCGCATCCCATATAACGTTTTGTTTTAATGATATTCCTAGCTTTCTTATTTCTGTCTATTTTTTACTCCTTACGGTGTTGTTTCCGCGGCATCGACTTCACTCATTAGATCATTTACAAATCTCTTCTTACAACTCTGGGGTCACGAGATGCTGCTGTTGACCCTCCCACCAAATCCTCGTCTTCTAACGTTACGGCTTCCCTCTCCCCGTCCCTTCCCTCCTTCCTCTTCATATAAATCTTCTCCCCCGTTTCCTCTTTATACACAACATCCCTCTCCCCGCCGCCCTCCTCTTTTCCTCCCCTTCCTCATTATGTGCACCTTCCCTCTCCCCGCCGCCCTCCTCTTCTCCTCCCCTTCCTCATTATGTGCACCTTCCCTCTCCCCGCCGCCCTCCTCTTTTCCTCCCCTTCCTCATTATGTGCACCTTCCCTCTCCCCGCCGCCCTCCGCTTCTCCCCTCCTTCCTCTTTATATACACTTCCCTCTCCCGCCCATCTCCTTTAACACCTCTTCAGATCCTTCTTCGGCGTCCCCGTTCCCTATATGGATTATTCTATCTCCTCGTTTTTTTTGGCAGATTCACAATTTCGCCTTTTTGCAGCAGTGCTCATGGACATGTGAAATCAGATCCTCCTACGGGTAGTGTTAAGAGCCCCTGAGGCGCCTCCTTATGTAGGTTTTAGATTCTCCCTTCTCTTCTTGGATTGCTGATTTTAGACTAAAAAGGAGGAGCTCTTCAGGGATTTTTGTTTTTTTTGTTTTTTGTTTCAATCAAAGGGGATGGTGAGTATGATACTTCTGTTTTTTTTTTATTTTTATTCTTAATAAGGATGTGGATTATGGCATGGTAGGAGGAGACGGGAATAACAGAAGGATGGGGATTAAGTGAAAGGAGAGGTATAGCAAGAATACAAATGAGGCAGAGCGCGGTAAAGGGAACAAAGAATAAGAAACGGGTGTGCGAGGAGGGCGATGAAGGGGAATACAAATAAAAGACACCACAAACACAACATGGATTAGGCGAAGTGCGCAATGTAAAGGATGAATAGAAAGAGGAAGAGGGCGAGGAAAGGCCACACACAAAAAAGGATACCCAAAACATGAACGTGACCAGACATCAAACAAGGACCGGAAAAAAGCGTACCTAGCGGTAACAGAAGAAGGGGGAAAAAAAAACATCACAGTGAATAAGCGGGTGGCAGTGGAAGGTTTGTGCGAGTGTGCGGCGGGTAAAAAAAAGTAAAGCTGGATGATTAGGGACATATCTTTATATGGCGAGGCTTGGTATGGTGGAGAAGCAAGGGGTGGAAGAAGAAGAGGAGGGATAATGAAGAAAAGGAAGATGATGAGGAATAATAGAGGAGGGGAGATTATGAGGATAAAGAGGACGAGGAAAAAGAGAAGGGATGATGTGAAAGATGAGAGGGGGAAGAGGACGCGGATAAAAACGAGGGATAAGGAAGATGAAAGGGAGGAGGAGAAGATTAAGATGGAGAGGAAGAGGAGGAGAGGGAACAAGGGGAGAAGGAATAATGAAGAAAAGGAAAATGAGGAAGAATGATAGAGGAGGGGAGATAATGAGGATAAAGAGGACAAGGAAAAAGAGAAGGGATGATGCGAAAGATGAGAGGGGGGAAGAGGACGCGGATAAGGACGAGGGATAAGGAAGACGAGAGTGAGAAGGAGAAGATTAAGATGAAGAGGAGGAGGAGGAATGCATCGCCTCTCACCTACATGCAACACGAGCCGCACACACATTTGCATTTGGCCGCTCATATTCCCCTTAAGTTCGGCGCCATCGACACTCGTACCCGCCGAGGGATGATGGCGTGCCTTTTAGACCCTCGGTATCATTATGCTAACGAATACCGACTTTTTCTTGCCCTCTCCAAGGTGCTTTGTGACGAGTCCCGCCTCTACGCCAACCTCGATATATCTAACTTAACTCATAGATGAAGAAACTTGTAGACCCTCCATATCTTTATGCTGATGAGTACCGTCTTTTCCTGACCTCCGCCTTGGTGGTGGGTGAATAGTCCCCCCCGTACCTCTATGCCAACCTAACTCCAATATCTCTATTCTAACTCATTGATCGGTAAAGCTTTTCTTTATCCTTGGCAGCGCTTTGCTAGCCTTTCCTTTCTCCTACCTCCGCGTGGGTATAATGTGAGTAGGTTAACTCTTGTTCATGTTAAACTCGAAATTTCTATACTAACCACGATATATCTATGCTAACTGATATATGACGTGGCTTCATACCCTTATATCTGCTACTCAGAACTAGTTTACTCCTAACCTAACCTTAATATAAATACGGTAATTCCTTGACACATGGCGTGGCTTGAGATCCTCCATATCTCTGTTCAGGCCACATCTACGTGGGTTTGCTCTGTCTGCAAAACGCGCGAAGATCTGTCGGGGTCGGATTCTATGTCAACAGCGAGTCTTGAAGCGACAGCGATTCGTAAGGGAGAGGTAAGACAAACAGGTCACTTTGCATAGGGGCCTTAAATCTGCAAAAAATGTAAATGATGCCAGACTCGCAGCATCAGTACACAAATATACTGTGCATCCTTCCTTCTTCTTCCGGGTATGCCCATAGCGACCTTTAACGAGGGGTTGGAAAATTCTCCTTCCCCTCTAAAAGATATCATATGGATTCTATTTAGAGACTATGAAAAAAAGTAATCTAAAACATTTAACTTTACTCACAACCTACATCATTACAGACTATACTACAACTATTACTACTGCTTCTACTACTATTAAAACTGCTGTTACTACTACCACTTCTACTACTACTACTACTACTTCTACTACTACTATTACTACTACTACTACTACTACTACTACTACTACTACTACTACTACTACTACTACTACTACTACTGCAATTCAGTATTGAGCTGATTGGAATTAGAGCGAATACAATTGATTCACCTTTCTTCCAAATCTAAAGAAAACACAAATAGGTACTCGACCATAGAGGAAATCCAATGTGCCAAACCATAATTTAAACGCAGTAATGGGTGAAGTTTTATGAAGGAGGTTATCACGAAAGTCTTCCTGAAGAATGTAATCCTCGAAGCCATTACTGATAAATTAGTACTTAAAACGTTTCCAGCATACGTGAGAGGGAGAGACGATGATTGGATGCAGTCACAGCGTCACAGAAAACGAGTCAACTTTCACAGTTAATATCAGAACTTAGTTGGTCCGGAAAACTGAACACCTGTACTTGTAACCTAATTTTAAAAGTTCTAAGGAAAACGTTTAATGAAAATCCTCCCTAGAAAACAAAAGACAAGATAGACGGAGCTGGCTGACCCACTTTTTCCTCTATTTCTGAAATATATAGCTTTAGATCGTTTCATTAGCCCACCTCCTTCTCTTGACAGTTTCGTTAACACCTTATACACAAGAGCACTCACGGATACAAGGAAAATACAGACCAGACAGCCTACACATGATAGTTCCCGAGAGTGGTTTATTCACAAAATCCCTTCCAATCCTTAAATACTTATAAATTTTAAAGCCTTCCACTGTGCTCGTCTCAACTACACACCTGCTCAGTTTGTTCCGCTCGTCAGCCACCGTTCGTTAACCGATTCGTGCCAATCCCTTCCTGAACCTGAATATATCTAACTTATACCCACTACTGTGTGTTCTTACTTCAGTTATAAATATACTAATGTTCTTTCTCTCTCTTGGGTAGGGTGATCTGGATGAGGAATGCAGCGTCCTAAACCTCTCTCTCTCTCTCTCTCTCTCTCTCTCTCTCTCTCTCTCTCTCTCTCTCTCTCTCTCTCTCTCTCTCTCTCTCTCTCTCTCTCTCTCTCTCTCTCTCTCTCTCTCTCTCTCTCTTCTGTTTATGCTTCTTTCTTTGAGAGAGAGAGAGAGAGAGAGAGAGAGAGAGAGAGAGAGTGAGAGAGAGAGAGAGGGAGAGAGAGAGAGAGAGAGAGAGAGAGAGAGAGAGAGAGAGAGAGAGAGAGAGAGAGAGAGAGAGAGAGAGAGGAGCCGGCTCTTTTGTTTAAAAAAAAAAACGGAGATTAATCCTTCCAGGGGTGCTGCGTCCCTGCCCTGTGGTGAACAGTCAGTCCAATCCCTGATCTGGGGTGGTTGGGTGGGGGGGTTGTACCCCCTCCCCCTATAAAAACATTTACCAAGGGCAAAAACAAAGTAAAACGTAGAGGTCGGAGTCTTGGGAAGCCCGACCGCGCGGCAGGCTTCCCCAATTCACCCGCATCCGTAGAGCCTGCCATTCGTCCCCGGTGTATTGACTTCCTCGTTTGCCTCCCTGGCGTGGCGAGAGGTTCACGGAGTAAAGTGAGACAGAGGACGGTCGTTCTTATTTTTATGCTCTCTATATCAGGCTTTAGAGGCTACTGGAGGGCTGATCTTACCTTGCAGGATTTGCTTGGCTTCTTTGTCACTGGAGCTAATCCCATCGATATATTAATAGTCACAGATATTTTCGTGGTAATAGTTTAAAGCATACGTAAATAGAGTTCTTCCATTAGACCCAGATCTGTTTAATGAAAATGGTTACAAATGATCAAATGAGCGTGAAACACACTCACCGTGGCTCGTTGAGATGAAGCAGCCCGGTCCGAATCGTCCCAAACCGTTCTGCACACAATGAACACATTAACTGTAACTTGAATCACTGTTCCTTCCTGAAGTGCGTAAATATAAAACAAAATGCGCAGATTCTTTCTTGGGAGTAGAGGACTGAGCTACTAAGTAGGTGATGCAGAGACAGAAGGGTGCTCACAGTTTCGAATCACTCAAGCTACGATGAATGTTGTTATATCCTTCAGCACCATAGCAAACATCACCCAGGCTAAATACGAGTTCTCCGGCACAATCAACGCTAGAACAAACCGTACAAACTGTGAAACTGACGAGGGCTTTGATACAAACCACCCGACACGTCAGAACAAATGGACGCACACCTGCACTGGGCACTGACGGTTGTCAAGTTGTCAACTACTGCCTTGTGCTTCATGTGATGACGTCACGACCTGATGGGGTCAACTCACAGGCTTACAGTTCCGAAGGTGGCGCCACTACTATGCATCTTAAATGATCAATATTATTGTTAATAGTAGTACTATTTTTTTTAGCAATATTAGCAACGGTGGTATACGCTATAATTCAGACAGCTTATAGGAAGGTTGCTAGGTCTCCTAGCCCTTTTTTTTTTTTTTTGCAGAAAACGAGGCACTGCACGAGTAACAGATGTATCAGTATAGCCATCAACAACAAAAATATAGTAAATAAAAAAGTGTAGCTGATGGTAGTTTTTTTTTATATATAAAATGACTATGCACTGATTTCTTCAGATACGTCAGTTATTTTGAAGAAATAGCTTGTCTAAAATACAGATTTGCACACTCATTAAAAAGTTTAGCTACACACATTGAGGTCAGCTTGAGAAGATTCATTTGTGTAATTTGATTTATCAAAGAAAATAGGGTAAAATGCATCTTCTCAGACAAGGTTAAGTTGGGGGCTCCTCTCTGTGTGTGGCATCTGCATGAAGGTACTGCCGCCGACCACCTCGGCCTCCAAGACTGTGGCCTCTTACCCACTACCCAGAGACACAACGCCAGTGTGCCATTCGGGTTACCACGATTTACCTTCCTCACACACACACACACACACACACACACACACACAGAGACACGCCAGTCCTCCTCGGGTGAGCAGCCCGGTCCGTCCTTCCGGTCCGCCGGTTGACTGGCTGGCTGCTCACCCGGGTCCTGCTACGGGCTGCTACTGGGCGCCTGCCCGGGGGTCCCGTGTCTCCGTCGCTGCTCGCCGGCTGATACCCGTGGCTGTGGCGGCGGCGGAGGCGTCCCTACAGCCGCCCCGAGTTTTGAATTGCTCGCCCCCCCTTACAGGGCCGCCTTTGTGCAAAGGCCCTGTCCTCTTATTAAAGGGGTAAAACTTAAAGACAAGACACACACACACACACACAGTGCAGCGTCTTAATTTCTTGGGGGACTAGGGGGGGTTATAGTCTCCCCAGTGTTTTCTATATTGGCCTTAAAATGACCCTAAAAGTGCTTATTTTAAAAAAAAATCCCCATCCCCATAACTGCCTAAATTACGGGCCTGGGGGGGGGGGGAGAGAGAGAGAGAGAGAGAGAGAGAGAGAGAGAGAGAGAGAGAGAGAGAGAGAGAGAGAAGGAAGAGGAGGAAAGGTGAAATATTGCATGGAGGTGGTGAGGGGGAGAAGGGCAACAGAAGAAAAGCTTACATTATAATAAAAAAAACTGTAGAGATGAATAAAGAGAAACGAAACGGACCCAAAGAAGTACTACCACCACCACCATTACCTACTATTACTACTACTACCACTACTGCTACTACTACTACTACTATTACTATTGCTATTACTACTACTACTACTACTCGCTCTCACTTTGTTCTGTCCTTTCCTCTCACCTCACCTTTCTTTCACTCCATTTCCTCTCCTTACCCTATTCCGTTGCCCTCAGTTGACAATTTCATTCTTCCACCCAAAGCTTTCCCTCCATCCCTTCACCCTGCATGCCGTCCCCTCACCCCTGCGCTTGTCGACCCATTTCACACTTTTGTCCTTTCTCCTTAATTATGCCAAACCTCATCCTTTTCCTTTTTTTATTTTTTCCTTTCCACCCCTTCAGTTTCCTCCTCCCCCCCCACCCCCCTAGTCCCCTTCACCCACTATCACTCTGTTATCTTCACCATGCCATCCCTTACCCTCACCCTTTCTCCCTTCACGCTGGCGCCCTCTCATATTTACCTTGTCATCCCATTAGCCTGTTCCTCCCCTCACCCGTCCCCTCCCCGCCAAGGCAGGTCATGACGTGAGCCTCGTCCTCCCCTCCCCTCGAGGATGACGTCACTCACTCAGTTACCCTTTTTCGTGCACATTTAGGGACATTTTCGCAATTCATCGGCTAAGTGTTCATTTACATAGTCTGCTCCCCTCCCCTCGTTCCTCTCTACCCTTCTAATCTTCATACCGCTTTCCTCTTCTCCTTTAATTCGTCTTTCATTTCGTCCTTATTTATTTCTTCTTTCTCCTCCCTCTCCTCTTACTCCTACTCATACTCTCCTCCTCCTCCTCCTCCTCCTCCTCTTTGCTCTCATTCTCCTCGTTCTCCCCTATTCCATTCGAACTTTCAGCGAGCTCAGGGTTCGCCTCTTCTCATGTTGCTTTACTTGTATTTATATAATAAAAGCAGGAATTTTTGAGGTGTTAATGAGTAATGCAACACTACTCGGTTCAAGGCAGGAATTGTGCACACGAGTGTTTTCCAACTGGAGGCGCATGACACGAAATCCTCCGTAGTGTTAGTATTTGTTTACATAATTTATTCCTTTAGAAACATTAAAATCCAGATCAGCTGCTGCAGGATGATAGAGTAACAGGCTCTGAGTGGGTCCAGGTCAGGAAACATTATTACATTTTTTTTTTCTTTTTACGTTTCTGCCTTTGGCGCCGGTAGGCTTTCTTGGTGGGGCCTG
The DNA here is from genome assembly GCF_024679095.1 of Eriocheir sinensis. Lineage (NCBI taxonomy): Eukaryota > Metazoa > Arthropoda > Malacostraca > Decapoda > Varunidae > Eriocheir > Eriocheir sinensis. The sequence continues at coordinate 16,688,107 of NC_066518.1, forward strand.
ATGGTCGGCGCCAGCTCGTACTGGCGCAGGCAAGTGTTTATAGCGGCGCCATCTTGCTTAGTTCATGCTGTTCCCCGGAGCTCATCATTGACTCTCTCTTTTAGGGAGAGAATCTAGAGTCCGGGTTGATAGATATTCTTCATGACAGCATGTGGGTAGATTAGGCCTCTCGGCGGGCGGGACGCGAACCCGCGTCCTCCTGGATGCCGGTGTCGTGTTCCTGGCTGCAGTCTGTTCCTGACTGTCCCCCTTTTGTTTACAAATTGAAGGCGGATCGCTGTACACGGATTCATGTACGCAGCTGGTCGCATGTACATGCCTGTCCGCCCAATGTTTTCCAGCACGGGAGGGCATATTGTTTTATTTTTTCATAGGCTCAAAAACCATTCATGAATCCAGTATTGCGCTCTGCTTTGTAATAAGTGGAGTGAAGGGCCAATAAATAGCCTTCATGCAGTGATTCATGAGTAAATGTTCGGGAAATAGCATCTTGCTATTCAAAAAAAAAAAAAATCTTGATGTGCATATGCAGGCCAGTAATTTATTTGGGGGGTAGAGGGCATCATAAGTTCATGAGGTGGCGGGGGGTGGGGGCAAGCGAAGTAAGCAAAGCCATGCTATCGGGGGATACGTGAGAACAGCTCTGTTTATCAACAAGTCTTTGTTTGTTTACATTCGCTTCTTAGCAAGCGCAGTTCGCGGGAGGATAGCCAATAATAGGGTGAAAGCCAGGAAGACGACAACGGCACGCTAACCACTCAGCCACCGCCTCCCGTCCCTACTACTGTATTATTATTACTATTATTATGGTTATTATCATTATTATTATTATTATTATTATTATTATTATTATTATTATTATTATTATTATTACTGTTATTATTATTATTATTATCATAAATATTATTATTATTGTTATTACTGTTATTATTGCTAGTATTATTGGTGCTGTTTGGTGTTGGCGCACACACACACACACACACACACACACACACACATAAATGAATAAATAAATAAAAATAAAAAGGTTTCACACACACACTGATAATTCATCATGACTATTGTCACTCTTATTGCTGTTATTGTCATTACTATCAATAACAACGACCATCGTCATTATTATCACTGTTACCTTTAACATTTCAACTTTCAGACACACAAACAAAAAAGTGTTCCACGCACGAAACAGATAATCATTCCGAACGGATAATTTACGAGGCAATTCATCGCATGTTATCGCCGGTTCTCTGACAGGCAGGCGCTACAACACCCAGCCAGACCGCTGGGGATGAATATGCGGGCAGGTGAGGCGAGGACGGAGAAGGCTGATTAGGCGCGGCGCAGGTGTGGCGGGTGGTTAGTGCGGACAAGGGGGCGTGCTAGTGAGGGCAATTAGGGAAGGTTGTGTTGGCGTGTGTTCACCGCGGAGGCTGTCAGCTGGGGAAAAGAAATAACCGCAACATTACGCGCTTTTCTGTTCATAATTGTATTAACTTTTTTTCTTCTCCTCTTCTTCATTTTACCCTTTTTCCTTCTTCTCCTCCTATTCCTCTTCCTTCTTCTTCTTCTTCTTCTTCTTCTTCTTTTTCTCTTTTTCTTTTTTCTTCTTTTTTCTTCTTCCTCTTTTCTTCTTCTTTTTCTTCTTCTTCTTTTTCTTCTTATTTTTCCTCCTCCTCCTCCTCCTCCTCTCTAAAATAAAAGTCTTCCTCCTCCTCCTCCTCCTCTCTTTTTTTCTTCCTACCTCTCCCTCATTTTTTCCTCAATCTCCGTCTTCTTCTTTGTTCAGGGGTGAAACCGAACAGGTGATGTGGTGAAGACACACACACACACACACACACACACACACACACACACACACACACACACACACACACACACACACTCGGGAGGAGGAGTCGGTCTGAGAAGAGAGCGTCGGGGGGGGGGGGGGATGGAATAAGCCGAAGGGAGGAAAAACTCGCCCTGTGGAGACCCTGCCTATGCCGCCTGGCTCTTATTGAAGTCCCCGAGCACCCCCTGAAGCCAGGGCGGGCGCCGTGACGTTAGCTGCATAATTCGTCCCTCTAATATCCATCTCCGTTTTCATTTGAAAGTCTAAGTTCAAAGCAAAGTCTCCGGGATTACTTCGCGCTCCCCACCTGAGATGGCTACAGCGGCTCTCCTTCACCTTCACTGTTCGTTGCAATAGGTTCTGTGACACACACTGATGCACCTGGCGGATCAATAAAGAACGCAAGAAATTTACTTTCGCTCCTGAACGGCTTTGCGGATGTAAACAGTTCCAAAGAAAAGTTGTTATATTTTTTTTTCTTTAAAAGTTTCGGGAGCCAATATAAGAATATGTTAAGAAGATAGGCTCCCTTCCCTCCTGAAAGGCCTTCGGTGTGTAAACAGATTCACACAATATACACTTTTTTTTTTTTTTAAGGATTTGGGTGTCAGTGAAGGGTGTAAGTTTTCTAAAGAAGCGAGGGGCCCAGGCCCTCAAGGACAGAAGATCTCGTGGCCTACGCGTTGTGTAAGAGCTTAGCGGGGAGGGAACATTTATTGCCCTGTGAATGGACTCCTCTACAGGACCAGGCTGAGTAATACTTGTCGGCTTAATACACATATTAGCCGCCTCGTTCATCGCCCTGCTCACGGCCACTGGCGCATATGATCTCTTGTTTCGTGGTACTCCATGCACACAATGCGAGGCTTTCCTCGATATGCATGTGTAATGGTGCACAAATAAGTTGCTGCAATGACGAGTTATGCACACGGTGACGAGAAAATGGTTGGTGGTACACACAGTTAAAACGTGAATACGAGTGCTTACTCGTATAATGTCAGCCAGTGAACACATCAGTTGCTGTACAGTCCAGGATGTACACAGCCGCCGCACACACAGCAAACGGGCACCCGATGCTTGCCCACTAAGATGATAAACGGCACTGTGAAATTTGCATATCAAGGATAATCTCCCGCCTCGCCTTGAAGTGGCGGCGTCCGGCCGTACACAACGTTAATCCGGAGGCCTTTTTTTTTTTTTTTTGGGGGGGGTGCTGCCTGTAGTGCGGGTAGGCTCTCTTGAGCGTCCTCTTGGACGGCGCAGGCGAATTATATTTCTAGTGGCTGCCGTGATATGTGATGCTTTGCTTGGCCCAAGCTGCCCCCCGGTGCTCCACTTGAACGATGTCGCTGAAGTTATGGTTGATTGAAGATCTGGGCAGCATGTGTGTAATCTTCCGCCACTCGGCGATGGTTTGAAAAAGCAGCGTGCTTTGGTTGGACTCGAACCTAGGTCCACGAGCTCACCACGCCCACACGCTGACCACTCGGCCACCGCCTCCCAAAATAGCGTCCAGTCCGGACACACAGGAGTCTGGACGCCACCCCTGGGGGGCTTTGGTTGACCCGGGAAGAAAATGGGGTTTAGATATTTACCTAGGGGTAAGCTGAGCTAAAAAAATAAAATAAAAAGGGAAAACTGGGCTGTGGAGTTTCAGCGTGGAATGCGCTGGGCTATAGTGGACCATTTTGGGTTAAACTGCGTTCCTGAGGTCCACCCTCACTGGGATACAGTGGTATATAAAGGTCCACCCTGGGGTAAACTGGGTTATAGAGGTTCACCCTAGGTATGCTAGGCTCTTGGAGTCGTACCTGGTGTATGTCAAGCTCTAGCATAGCTCCGCATTATCTTTGGTTATGTTTGGCCCTCGACGTACACCCTGTGTTACAATAGGCTGTATAACTTTACCCAGTTATAGGATGGGAGATGAAGTCCGCCCTGGGATTTGTACGGCTTTATCCAACCTGGGACTTGATGTTCAATCGACGACACGCTGAACTTTCCTGGGACATGTTGGCTTCTGTTTCTTCTCACAACCCCCACCCACCCTCCCGAGTGTCCCGAGGCCACTGGAAGATGATGTAGACAGGGCAGAGCCTAAGCCTAAGTGATGACGCAACAAACGAGTAGAGGTAGTACGAGGCAACACAACATGAACTCCAAACCACCACAGCCGCCACAAACTTCTCGCCTAATCCCGCCGCCGCCGCCGCCTGTATGGCAGCGGAATCCTCCTCCTCCTCCTCGTCGCTCGTTTCGCTTAATCTCGGCGCAGCAAACCGACCGTATAATTTACGCGACGAGGTAATTCCACAGAGACGAAATTCACTTCTTGGTTAATTGCTACCACGAGGACAACGACCTTCAAAGCATTTACTACTACTACTACTACTACTACTATAGGAATATAGATTGGGAAGGCGTGGTGGGTGATCTAGAATCTGAGGATTTTCTGAAAGTAATACATGATAATTTTCTCAAGCAGGCAGTGACTGAGCCCACCAGGGGTAACAACACTCTAGACTTGGTCTTAACTAACAACGAGAATATGATCAGCGAGCTGGATGTTGGGGGAGAATTAGGTGGCAGTGATCACAAGGAAATTAGGTTTAAATTAGACTGGGCGGTGACCCATGCACTCAACCCTGTGTTGGTGCCTGACTTTAGAAGCGCTGATTATGAGGGGCTTAGAAGACACCTTGAGGAGGTAAATTGGGGGAGCCTTAGGGCTGGATGAGGGCCAGATCTCGGGCCTGGAACCGGAAAGACAAGGGAATCATGTAGAAATGACCTACAATAATTTAGTTAGAGTAATTGCAGAGGGTCAGAGACAGCATATCCCTTACCAAGCACGTAGGAAGGAAAATAACGACCCCAAATGGATGACCCGCAGACTCAAGCATGAGATAGGCTTGAAGAGAGGAATTTATAGGAAAATAAAGAACGGAGAAACCCACCTCAGGGGTAGGTATGTTGAGCTAACCAGGTCGGTGAAGAAGAACACCCGCCTAGCATAAAGAAATTATGAGATTAGGGTCGCCAACGAGGCCAAGAGCGATCCCAAGGGCTTTTTCAAATTGTACAGAACGAAAACAAGGGACAGAATTGGACACTTGAAAACAAACACAGGTGAGCTCGTTGAGAATGGAGAAGATATGAGTCAAATGATGAATGACTATTTCCTCTCAGTTTTCACGCAGGAAAATCTAACAACCATTCCGTAGAGAGTTCAGGTATATGAGGGCGAAGAGAACGACAAGTTGAAGGATGTGATCATCACTAGGTAAGTAGTCCAGGATGAGACTGGTAGGTTGAAGAAAAACAAATCGCCGGGCCCAGACGAAGTATTCCCAAGGGTTCTGTAAGAATGCAAGGAGGTCCTTAGTGGCCCTCTTACCGATATCTTTAAGATGTCGGTAAATTCTGGGTATGTGCCCAATCAATGGAAAGTAGCTAATGTGACGCCGATTTTCAAAAAGGGAGACAAGTCAGCCACCTCAAATTATCGCCCAACTAGCTTAACATCAGTTGTAGGAAAGATATTGGAGTCAATTATAGCCGGGAGCATTAGGGACCATCTAGAAAAGCATTATTTAATTCATGATTCACAGCATGAAGTCACATAGGGTAGGTCTTGCCTTACTAACCTGTTGTCCTTCTACACTAAAGTAATCGAGGTGGTTGACCGAGATGAAAACTATAACATATTGTATCTATAGTCTATTCATTTGGCCAAGGCCACTCACGGTAGCTTAGTCCCAGTGAATCCACCTCCCCCTTCTGGATGGGTAGCTCCGAGCTGGATGATGTAACCTACTAGTCATGTTAAGTAGTCAACATAAAATGGTAAGTAGTAATAATAAAATGTTAAGTAGTCAATATAAAATGCATATCTAAAACAAACTGCCAATTTCTGTTCAAACACTGCCCAAGGTGATTAAATTACAGTTTACATGATGGAGGTTACATCATCCAGCTCGGAGCTACCCAGCCAGAAGGGGGAAGTGGAGTCGCTGGGACTAAGCTACCGTGAGTGGCCTTGCCCAAATGAATAGACTATAGATTTCAGTAAAGCGTTCGACAAAGTTCCCCATCACCGGCTATTACTAAAATTACAGGCTCACGGCATAGATGGGAAAGTTTTGAACTGGATCAGGGCGTGGCTTAGTGGTAGGAAGCAGAGAGTGCAAATCAATGGTAAAAAATCTGAATGGGGCAGTGTTACGAGTGGCGTCCCACAAGGGTCGGTGCTGGGTCCTCTGCTTTTTATTATTTACATCAATGACTTGGACACAGGAATTAGTATTGATGTCAGCAAGTTCGCAGATGATACCAAGATCGGTAGAGTAATCCAATCAGACAGGGACGCTACCGTTCTCCAGGATGAGCTTGACAGACTATATGATTGGGCGGGGAAGTGGCAGATGGAATTCAATGTCGGGAAGTGTAGCATTCTGAGTGTAGGTAGGAATAACCCCTCACACAATTACTCCTTAAATGGCACTCCTCTAAGTAGGTCTGGGCGTGAGAGAGACTTAGGAGTCCTAGTGAGCGCTGACCTCCGTCCTAGGGCTCAATGCATTCAGGCTAAAAATCGGGCAAACAGAGTACTTGGTTTCATCTCAAGGAGCGTAAGCAATAGGAGCGCTGAAGTCATCCTCAAACTTTACTTAGCACTATTTAGACCTCATCTCGATTATGCAGTTCAGTTCTGGTCCCCCTGCTATAGAATAGATATCAAGATGTTAGAATCTGTACGGAGGAGGATGACAAAGAGGATTCAGGAGGTGAGAAACTTGCCTTATGAAGACATGCTGAAGCAGTTAAATCTACACTCGCTAGAAAGACGAAGGTTGCGAGGAGACTTGATCGAAGTCTATAAATGGATGAAGGGCTTTAATAAAGGGGCTGTCAATAAGATTTTAATAGTAAAAGAGCCAGGTAGGACGCGTAGCAATGGTTTTGAGTTAGACAAATTCAGATTTAACAAAGACATAGGCAAGAATTGGTTCACCAATAGAGTGGTGGACGAATGGAACAGGCTTGGGGGCCATGTTGTGGGTGCCAATACCATAGATACATTCAGGAAAAGGTTAGATAAAGCCATGGATGGTGAGGTAAGGTGGGGTTGAGTGTACAGGAGCTGCCTTGTATAGGCCAACCGGTCTCTTGCAGCCCCTTTACGTTCTTATGTTCTTATGTACTACTACTACTACTAATAATAATACTATTATAACCACTTCTACTACTACTACTACTACTACTACTGCTACTACTACTACCTCTACTACTACCATTTCTTTTTTTACTACGACTACTACTACTGCTACTACTACCATTTCTTCTACTACGACTACTACTACTACTACTACTACTACTACTACTACTACTACTACTACTACTACTACTACTACTACAGCTACAACAACAGCAACAACAACAACAACAACAACAACAACAACAACAACAACGACAACAACTGCTACTAGTATACTACTACTACTACTACTACTACTACTACTACTACTACCATTTCCCTTGCTACTATTCGCATCTCTACCCATTACTACAGGTGCTAAAATCATTATCCTTGTCAAGAGCAACAATAACCTCGGATTAGTGGTGCCAGTTATCCTAAATTTTCAGGGTCGTGGTTACTCTCACTGCTTGTCTTCCCTTCGATACCTTGTAATTGACGCCAAAACTGAAACACACACACACACACACACACACACACACACACACACACACACCGGTGGCTCCAGTGGGTCAATCGGTAGAGCCCTGCGCTGCGAGGTTTAACGGCCAAACAGGTGGCGGTTCGAGCCCCGCTCAAGCCGGATTCTTTCGGTTGACTAGGAGTGGTTACTGTCCCCTATTGAGCAAGGGAGATGGGATGTGTGGTGTGTGAGGTCCTGGCAGTACCCAGAGATCGACGAAATGAGCACTTGCTCTTGTCGGGAGGGTACCTGCTGGCGAAAGCGAGTCCAATTCGTGATCAGGCCGTGGTGAATTAAGATGTGTCCACACCAGGAATCTTTGTATGACAGCAATGAATCCCAGACGTCTCCCAAGTGTTTCGGTAAACCACTGGCATACATTTGAATACCCTCGGGAAATAATGTTACCTGTCCACACCTCAGGGTTGTTCTCAGGATGTCGGTGTGTGCGGAGACTGTTGCAATGGCCTCCGTGTTTCACTTATTATTGCACTCACTGGAAAGCAAGAAGAAAACAAGAAAACGCGTATGGGTGCGGTCGTTTATAAAAAGTTGAGCATTACAGAATGACTTACTTTTGGCGGAGCCGAGAGTTAATGGAGCAGGGTTTAATTAATTAATAATTTTCTTGGAAGGTCAACCACTGATTTTGTAGAACTATTACGAACGGTGGCTCCCAAAATACAACGAATCGATACCAGGCTTTGAAAAGCCATTCCAGCTTCCATCAGCCTGCAGCTGTAATCTGACAGGCTGAGATCCTTTTACGAGTCTCATTAACACCTTCGATATGACAAAGCTGAGTTTCCATACAAACTTTCCTGCTGTGGAATTCCACATATAGTACTTTACACCCAATTACTTTTTTTGCTTTGCACATTTGCGTCATATTATTACTAACAGTGGATATCAGATTGTTGGATCATTATTACAGTAAATATGAGATATATGGATAATTTTTAGAGGTGATCATCTTCTAGTAAAGTGGTTCGTGGAAAGTTGATATCATAGGAATAAGGTCTGGAAACACGTAGTTGGAACTTGGCGTATGGACGTTGTGCTGAGTTTTTCCGTGGCTATGGTCTAAGAGTCTAGAGGAACTGTCAAAGTGAAACCAAGAACGAGCTCGGGAGGCAGCATGAGCCAGGAATAGATGGCGTCACTATAAACACTTGCCTGCGCCACGGTGGGCTCGACCCGACCACCAGGCCCCCAAAGAAAGCCTACCGGCACCATAGGCCAAGATGTAAAAAATAAATAAATAAAGGTAGTAGCAGCAGTATTAGTATTATTATTATTAGTAGTAGTAGTTTTTTTGTACTGCATTCCAATGTATTTAAAAAGGTGTAATGTACAATATGACCGTAACTGGTGAGTAAAGGAACGCGTGCCGTAAAAAGGGTTGCCCTAAACGTCTAAATACGCATTCTCTGGAAAGGCGGACGATGCGAGTAGACTTCATTAAAGTTTATAGGTGGGTGACGGCCTTGGATGAGGGTCTGCTCGTTAAAGGGCATGCACTCTTAGCCATGGGTCGTTAGATCAATATAGATTTGTTAAACATGCAGGCAGGAATTGGTTTGCTAATAGAATGGTAGACGAATGGAAGAGGCTTGGCAGTCGTGCATGTGGTGAATTTCATTGTGACAGGCACACTATTATTAATAGGTAAGGTAAATTCATTAATAGGGAAATAGTTTTATTGTAAAGGTTTTCATTGATAAGATAAGAAATACAGCTGGAGCTCCTCCCCTGAAGGTGTAATAAGAGCGACGGTCACTAAAGGGTGTCTCGCTCCCCGGGAGTGTGGCTCACGATGTGGTTCGCGCCTGCGCCGGGGGTCACTGGTGAGTGTGTTACCAGGCTGCTTAGTGAAGCAAGACAATTTACACAACGACAGCACAGATGGCCGTGACGTCCAGGAAGGCATCAGTCTCTACGGACCAGCCATCACTGGTCATCATCTCGAAGGCTGCCCATGCATCATCAGCCTCATCGGTGATGGCGGACACCAATGCGGCGGATGGGCATGGATCATCAGCCTTCACGGACCAGTCATCACGGGTCGCCATGGAAAAGGCTTCCCATGGATCATCAGCCTCATCAGATCAGTCATCACTGGTTATCAATTCGATGGCTTCCCATGGATCATCAGCCTCACCAGACCAGTCATCACTGGTTATCAATTCGACGGCTTCCCATGGATCATTAGCCTCATCAGACCAGTCATCACTGGTTATCAATTCGACGGCTTCCCATGGATCATCAGCCTCATCAGACCAGTCATCACTGGTTATCAATTCGAGGGCTTCCCATGGATCATCAGCCTCACCAGACCAGTCATCACTGGTTATCATTTCGAGGGCTTCCCATGGATCATCAGCCTCACCAGACCAGTCATCACTGGTTATCAATTCGAGGGCTTCCCATGGATCATCAGCCTCATCAGACCAGTCACCACTGGTTATCATTTCGAGGGCTTCCCATGGATCATCAGCCTCACCAGATCAGTCACCACTGGTTATCAATTCGAGGGCTTCCCATTGATCATCAGCCTCACCAGACCAGTCACCACTGGTTATCAATTCGACGGCTTCCCATGGATCATCACCCTCACCAGACCAGTCACCACTGGTTATCAATTCGACGGCTTTCCATGGATCATCAGCCTCACCAGACCAGTCATCACTGGTTATCAATTCGAGGGCTTCCCATGGATCATCAGCCTCACCAGACCAGTCATCACTGGTTATCAATTCGAGGGCTTCATCGGTGATGGCGGTCACCGATTCGGCGGATGCCCATGGATCATAAGCCTCCATGGACCAGTCATCACATGGTAGGGAGGAGCCTCGCTCCAGCGTTACCCACAGGTTGAATTTCTGTCGAGATGCAGAGTGTCTCATCGTTGTTTCGATGTGATATAAAAAATATCCGAATATTGAGGAAATCGGTGTTAGGTTAATAAAAGGAGGTGCTATGTCCATGAAGACCGACTGGCCTCCAGCAAATTCTTTCTGCTATAATCTTGCCTAGTCGGCTAAGTAGTGCAGTTCACGCGTTGGATGGCGGGTGACAGGGCTGCAGCAACACGCTTCTTCATGTTGTTTAATAAGAATAAACAAAATAAAGGAAAATTTAAGTTGTCGAGAGAGAGAGAGAGAGAGAGAGAGAGAGAGAGAGAGAGAGAGAGAGAGAGAGAGAGAGAGAGAGAGAGAGAGAGAGAGAGAGAGAGAGAGAGAGAGAGAGAGGAAGAAGGGAACCACAGCAACAAAGAAAAGTAAGGAGACCGCAGTGCAAGTGGGAATAGGGATTATGTGGCAAAACGACCATCTCAGGGCGCCTCCAAGCACACACACACACACACACACACACACACACACACACACACACACACACACAGACACATCTATGTGGTGGAGACTAGTCGTGATGAGGATACTAGGTGCTTGGTGGTGGTGGTGGTGGTAGTGGGTATACTTCGGGAAAGGTCGTAAATTGCTGAACAGGTCTCCCCAAGGACGAAGGAGGATTTGCCGGTATAATGGCACAAACTTAGGGATACTTTGGCTATTAGAGGAGCGTATAGGTGCTTTTTGTCAGGCTGCTCGTGTTCCCCATATATTGAAAAGAAAATACAATAGATAATGATGCTAGGAAAAACAAGTATCGTCCAAGGTAACGTAAAGAATAGTTTGTTTCTTGTATCTTGAGTATGAGTAGAGAAAGGACCGGTGTTGAGTGCGCGATATTCCGGAGCAAAAGACTAAAAGTACAGTAGATGAGGAAGCCAGAAAAACAACACACACACACACACACACACACACACACACACACACACACACACACACACACACACACACACACACACACACACACACACACACACACACACACACACGTACGTTACTTTCACACACACACACACACACACACACACACACACACACACACACACACACACACACGTTACCTTTTCTTCGTGCCCCATTCACCTAAGTGACGGATAACAATGTCGCTCACTGGTCATCATTCTCTCTCTCTCTCTCTCTCTCTCTCTCTCTCTCTCTCTCTCTCTCTCTCTCTCTCTCTCTCTCTCTCTCAGACGCTGTGACAGTTGCTGTGTTGCGCCTTCGTGCTGCTGTGGCGGCTCCTTCGTCTTCCTGCTGCTCCACGTCCACGCGGGGTTTCGGGATTTCATATCCCTTTGCCGCCCGTCCTTTGTTTCCTCGCCCCCACCGTCGTGTCCCATTGCACGAAATATCATTATTATTCCCCACCAGTTTTCCTTGTTTTCGTTCCTTTGTAAGCTCTGTTTTGGTATCGCACAACACATTCATAACCCCCCCCCCACACACACACTCTCTCCCCCCTCCCAACACACACACACACACCACACACACACACACACACACACACACACACACACACACACACGAAGAGAACAGTAAGCTACTTTACAACACGCGCTGCCCCGTCCGGACCACTCAGTATTCCTCTCGTCGCCCCTTGTGTGTACTCCGCCCGTCCAGGTAAATTGATGGCCACCTTTGACGCGGGCAGGTAACACACAGGTAAACGGGCGGCGAACAGGTGAGGAGGGACACCTGGAGGGCTGCCGGTGCCGCCGTCTACTGGTATGAATGGGCGGTGCGCAGTTTTATTTATTTGTTATGTAGAGAAACCAGTGACTAAACAAAAAAAATGACGCAACATGATGTTCTTGCCGAGAAAACAGAAATAAAAAAAATGTCATATATGTTTACGAAGACGTCGTGACACTCATTTCTTGAAAGAGTTGCCGGAGAGGAAAGGCAAGTTTTTTCTATGTCTTAAGGAGAAAAAAAACTAGCTAATCCAAGAAAACAGACAAGGCGTAGAAAAATCCAGGCAAATTTCGAAAGGAAACTTATAGCACACACATCGCACATTTTACTCACCAAAAATATATATCCCAAATAAAGTCAAACTTCAAAACAACTGGACACGCATCGAAAAATACGTATGAAAGAAAAATATTCATTACACTAGTGACTAATACAACAAAACGCTTCGAATCAACTCTAATTCATGGTCTGTCTCTTTGCCATAAAAATTATTTTGCATACGATGAGATCACAAAATAGCGAGCAGTACTGTCACAAACACGTACCAGCCCGGCCGTCCCTTGAGGAGGAAACAAACCCTGGCACACAACGAGGATGTGACGGCCGGCCTGACCCTCGCTAATGCCAGCAACACGTCGGCCGCCTCGGCCCCGCGTGTCTTCTTTAAAGTTGATCCTCAGAGGAGCGCCGCACGGCGCTTCTGTGCCAGGTGTTTTCGTGCCGCGCCCCCCCTGTCCTCCGAGGCATTGGCTCCAGCACGCTAGTCTTTTTTTCTTTCAGCTAGAATGCTCAACGACATAACAGTATGGCTGGCGGGACATGTTGTATACGAAGCAAATCACAACGAAGTAATTTATAAAAGTTGATATTATATTATTCTCTCCCTTCTATTACGATAAAACCAACCCGAGAGTCTTTTGTTTCAATTAAAACGACGTAACAGTACTGCCAGTACAGTACATGAACACACACTCAAAAAACTATCGTTACATTGGGGTCCGACGAATTTCACACTGAGCAACCCGGCAATCTCGGCAGGGTTGGTAAGAGTGCGATCACCCCACCACCTCAGCTCTGCTGGGGGGAGCAGGACAGGACCCCCGTAAGGGAGGGAAAGCGAGGAAAGGAGACACTGAGATACCAGGTATCACAATAATATTAACGGAGTGATTTGAGTGCCATTTGTTTAAGCTTTATATTCACAAATTCTTAAACAATAATGCTCATATGATATACGTAACAGCGGTGGGTAGAAGTATTCTCCCATGTCAAAGACAAAAAAAAACCGGTTATCAACGCATGTCAGATAGAGTTCAGTTCATAATCTGCCATCCTGTAACTAATGCTTCCACTGAACGTGTCTTTTCTCTCATGAAAAAGTTGTGGGCATCTGAAAAAAAGACCACTTCAAATTGCAACGCTAATAGCATTGCTGGTAAGAAATATAAAGTTTAAACAGAGTTGCATGGGCTTCTACAGGTTGTTTCAATCTACTCCTGGGCTACCCTTCTCTCTTGTGCTGCCTCATTGCCTAATAAAAAGTAGGAACTTTGCGCGCTTTTTAAGTTGACGAATAAGGAATTTGGTGCGGGCGTTATGAATTGCCGAAATTAGCCGTCTCTGGAGAAGAGTAATAATTTATTAAATAGCTTGCATGCAGGAGTTCATTTGTCTAACATGTTGGTATAACGATTAGAATTATGATGAGAATTATTAGAGAATTAATCTTATTGGGTGCATTCCATAATTGTTTCGAGACAAGCGAATACCGTGACTCGAGAGTGCATGCTATACTAGTGAAACCAATGCCAACGTTATCTTACCATTTGGGTGATAAGTCAAGTTTATAATCCACTATAAATCTATCATAAGGGTTAGCTAGGTTTTACGTAACCTCCTAGGCTCAGTGGAGCCGTATGTGGCGATCAGTCAGTGGGATTCACTCTGATATCCGAGTCCTGGAGTGACTCATCACCGCAAGGTGTTTATCATATTGTCTCCTAAATGGACGAAATTTTAACTCTTCACTTGTGTGTGAGATGTTAAAGCATAATTTTATCACCCCAACAACAACAACAAACAATCCCAAACAATATACTATATTATAGCTACATAGAACATCGATCAATTAACTTCGACTAAGACTCCACCTGTGTGTTTCATGAAGCGTTATTGTGCCAGCTCAAATTCTACTGCTTCATTTACGAGTCCCGCTCACTTGGTTAAGGCAAGTGAACCCACACCCAACACACCCAGTGATACCAACATACTTAGCCTGTTCTCAATAACTTCGTCCCTGGTGTCAGTTTGTATCGTGCTGAATGTGTAACGATAATTTTTTGAGTGTGTGTACATCAAGCTTATCAAGACGAATAATTAATTTACTTTTTTATGTTGATATTTATAAACTCGCCCTTTTCCTTAACAATAAAATAAACCTTGTTCTTTTTTGCTTCTATTAGAATTATTAACGACACAGCAGTGTGGCTGGCGGAAAATTTTATTAATGAAGAAAATCACAACCCATATAGTCTTTTCCACCTCAAGTGACAACTAATCAGGCAAGAAGCCTCTCCCTATAGACGATGTCGGAAGGGTGTGTTATAGCTGCTCTGCTGCTGGTGATCGGTTACAACTGACCCAATGCGGGTAGAGCAAAACCTATTTGAGAGCGGACACTCAACAGAGCTTCCATATTTTACCATATTTTTTTTCTTTCATATTTGGTGTCACCTGAGGTGGAATGGAGTATAAACCATTTATATTTTATGCTAATATTAATAACTCGGGGAGCTTCAATTGCTATTATTAATGGCATAACAGTGTGGCTGGCGGGATGCTTTATAAATGAAAATATCACAATGAATAAATCAATCACTTTTCTATTATATTTATGACTCGCTCCCTCCTCTTACAACCAATCCCATTAATAGCATAACGGCTCAGTTATCAGAGGTTATTCAATAAAAGCTTCCAAGAGAGTATCTAATGCACCGGAAATCAGTCGATGTATTTATTTATAGGAAAAATATCAACTGATGCTTTCAATTATTTTTCTTTTCCACTTATGGCGCTGGTAGGCTTTCTTGGTGGGGCCTGATGGTCGTCCCCAGCCCGCTGTGGCGCAGGCAAGTGTTATGGATGCGTCATCTTGCTAGTTAGGTGTATATATATTCTGTAAACGTTTCGTGCTTTTGCGGAAGATGTTAAGAAAATAGCAGATAGCAGAGAATAACTAGTTCGAGACAGTTAATCAATTCAACTCTAATAAAAAAATGAAAATTCGAGTGCTGCATCATTACGGCTAAAAGGACACTGCCGGAAGGAATAATTAAAACAAGTGATCAACAAGTAGCTTCTTACATCAGACTGAATGAATTTGACAATGATAAAAACAATCTCAGGCCCTCAAATGTCTCATTCCACGACAAAACCCAGATTATTTTTCCTCCCCCAAGACCAGCGAGTGATTACACGAGTGAACATAACCAAGATTTTTTTTCAATCGAGACGAGGCGCTGATTACACAAACGCGCCCTAATGAACAAACATGCACGTGTCGCCCATCAACATTCCATCGCCGGGCAGCATAATGAGGCGCTTTGTCTTCCTCTGGTCCTAAAAACTAACCTCCTCCTATACACCTGGCCCGGGAAGGCTGACTTAGCGAAGGGGACAGATGGGCGCCCTCCTGCATGCGTCTTCCCTTCATCGCGCTGTCCCCTTTCTCTCTCCTCACTTTCCCTTCCCTTGCCTTGTTCTCAAAATAGATGGATGAGGAGGAGGGTGCGGAGGATGAGAAGGTGAGAGGAAGGAGTAGTAGAAAAACCTGGCAATATCTATCGATCATCAAACTGCGCGGCGTGGTGACAGTCCCGCGAGATGATCTTGATGCTGTTGCTGGTTTTAAGAGTGTGCTACTGAAGAAGGGATGCTGCTGCTGTTTTTTGCGATGATCAGTTATGGTTTTGTGCCACCGGGGAATGGGAGCTGGACTTTTTTTTTATTTGAGGAGATGTTGGAGATTTTTTTATGTGGATGAGCTGGTATTGAGGTTCTCATGATCGTGGTCTGTACTGAGGTGAAAGAGATGGATTTGGTGCTAGGAAAAAAAAAATGTGGCTCAGAAGGAGTAGAACAACCATTGTGCTTGGTTCTCGGTGGTTTTAGACTCTATGGTTCTTAATTAACAAAGGGTATGCTACTGGTGCTGACATCGGGGTTCTCAGGATGTCAGGAGGTTCCCAGTAAGTCTATGATTCTATGGGTCAGACAATCCAAGCTGTTTTACTTTCACACGTTTCTCTGAGTTCGATTATTTATACCCCGAATACCTTGGCGCTGGGAACAGTCAGTTTGGGGCCACGGAGAAGCCCCACCGCGGAGCCAAACGGTAAAAAGTCTGAGCCGCACGAAAGTCAGCGGAAAGGTTTATGAAGTTCTATTTATCAGTGACGCGTGAGGCTGGTATTGTTAGCTACATGCCTCCCCCCTCTCCCCCATTTCCCTTGCGCGCTCGCACACACACACACACACACACACACACACATACACACAGCACACACACAGAGGCACACGCACACATATTTTACAATAGTAGTCGTATTTAATTATAGTTACAATAGTTGTATTAGTATTAGTAGCAGCAATAGCAGTAGCAAAAATTAAAACATGAATAATAATGAATGTTACCCAGCACCGGAATCGAACTAATGCGATGGCGTCGTTGTCCGCCACGGGTGGCGAGGCGGACAACGACGCCAACGCATTGGTTCGATTCCGGTGCTGGGTAACATTCAACTTGTCTTGTTCTTGACTCATTAATAATAATAATAATAATAATAATAATAATAATAATAATAATAATAATAATAATAATAATAATAATAATAATAATAATAATAATAATAATAATAATAATAATATTATTATTATTATTATTATTATTATTATTATTATTATTATTATTATTATTATTATTATTATTATTATTATTATTATTATTATTATTATTAACAGCAACAGTAACTAAAAACTATACCAATAACTAATGCCTTACGCTGCCATATGGTCGCCGTGATCGTAATCGTTCACTTCTTGAGACAAGGACGACCCAAAGGAAAATGGAGGAGGAGGAGGAGGAGGACTGAAAGGAAAAGGAAGATTGAGAGGAGGAGGAGGAGGAGGAGGAGGAGGAGCCGCAGTAGCAAAAGAGACCGAAGAAACATCGAGCGGGAGGACATTAGCCTTCATCGGGGCCGCGATTAGGGACGGTAGCGCGGCGACGAGGGAAGGACAGCTGGAGGTGTGAGGAGGGGCGGCTGTTACAGTGATGGGTGACACTTTTCTGGCCGCTGGCAGGCTGCTATTACGGCTTGGTGCGGCACAGCAAGTAGGGTCGGGGCGGGGAGGGGCCAGCATAGGCAAGAAGGCTTCCCCGGGTCACGGGTGTAGCCCGCGGGGGTGTTAGCGATGATGGAGTGTGATTACTCCAGAGCTGAGCTACCGTGCCGCCCCGGTGACTGTGCCGCGACGCCCATACCTACTTTTTCTCAGTGTGTGTGTGTGTGTGTGTGTGCTCTTACTTTCTTCCCCTTATCCCCCCTCCCACACAGACCCCAGACTGGGCCAGGCTAGACTCCACTCAGCAATATTCCCGCCCTGGCTAACGGCTCCTATCACTCGTTCAGTGTCCCGCCACTTGCCCCTGAGCAAGGCCTTGCCCTGAACCCTGCGGAGCCTGGTGCTGCCCTCGAGGTCTCAGCTCCCGGGCACCGCGGGGCACCAGCGGGGAGCATGAAGGAAAAAAAATACTGTGTTGACATAAAACAATTTTCCTCCTTGATATAAAACATTTAAGCTTCAAAGACATATCCATTTCTTTTAAAGACAGACACATTTATGCTTCAAAGGAATATATTTTCCTTTAATTTAAAGACATGAGATGTTATTCCATAGCGAATCTGGAACCAAAAGGGGAGGCGGTGGCTGAATGGATAGCGTGACGGCACCGCGTTCAGGATGACGCGAGTTCAATCCCCGCCCGGTGCCACTACGCTGGGATTTTTCAGCCGCCGCCGAGTGGCTTAAAACTACCCACTTGCTGTCCAGAAGACCACCTATCAACCCGGACTCTAGATTCTAGGATTAAAGATGAGCTCCGGGAGGGCAGCATGAGCCAATGCAAGATGGCGCCACTATAAACACTCGCCTGCGCCAGAACGGGCTGGGCCGACCATCAGGCCCCACCGGGAAGAGGCCTTGGGCCGACCATCAGGATCCACCGGGAAGAAGCCTACCGGCGCAATAGGCCACGACGTAAAAAAAAAAAAAAAAAAAAAATGTCAAAAGCATTACTTCAACGGAAAAGTTTAGTAACCCAATATATCAAGTAGTAAACTTTGACCTCTTGCATAAATTTTCTGGACTAAGTTTCTCTTCTTCTTGAAAACACGATACTTTGCCAAAGGAAAGCCATTCGTCACACGTGACGGCCGTGAGCTACGATATATATGACGGGGAGGAGAGGAATGAAGGATCGCTGAGTGAGGAGGAGGCAGACAGGTAAGGAGAATACAAGGTACATGGGAAAAATAGCAAATAAGGAATGCAGCAAATGAATAATGATTAAATAGTGGATAAGACTCACAGGAGTTTTATATATATATATATATATATATATATATATATATATATATATATATATATAAATATATATATATATATATATATATATATATATATATATATATATATATATATATATATATATATATATATATACACACACCAAAATATGTGATGGAAATTAAAATATGTGATTTTTCTCATGGCTTTATTTCACTGAAAAATGCAAGAAAATAAAATAAAAAATCAATATTTACCAAATCTTTTACCTGTGGGAAGTCAGGGGTGGATTTCCCCTGATATATTGGTATTTCAGGGCACCAGAATTATTTTAAATTGTCCCAACTCCATCACCTGCAGCGAAGTACATATACAACGTAACAAAAAACTAAAAAAATAGTACTACAAAGTAAGTACATAGAAAGTGAAAAGGAACACATAATTTTCTGTATTAACTATTGATTCTTTCCGAGTTGAAATTATGACTTCAAACTTTATATAGAAACATAAAAATAACTCAGACTGCTTAGCGATTGTCGAAACAATTTGTAACCATGATCTTTTTTCAGATTTTCTTCGGTAAGACGTTGTCTTCTGTCAGTCAACACATTTTTGTAGATTGAGAAGCTTCTCTACATTCACGTTGACTGCTGGGGCGAATATCAACGTGAAATAGACTACAGACATACCGCTGTCATGAAGTTTTCAACGGGGATCTGGTAAAATGTCTTGTTTGGGCCATTTTATTAAAATACCCAGCAGAAACCGCGATTTAGGTTTTATTTTGCGAAAATCACTTTTATGTGAATTTTTTTTATATACTTTAAAAAAAATTCCGATCTCTGCTAATTACCTTATCATTAAATATGTTAGGTCAGATTTACCACCGATAATTATATTCCAAATGCACTTGCTTCTTGGTCTTTGCTTCTTACGACTCTCCAATGGCTGTATGTTACTCCGCGAAGCTATAATAAGCGTCAGCAGCAAATCTTACGCCGGTTTGCTCTCCAGTCTTGCTAAGGTTTATGGCTACACGGAATTAACGGAGAGACAGGGTGGGGCGGGGCGGGGCGGATCGGCGATGGGCCAGGATGGAGGACGATGAAGATACGTTTATGGGAGAAGGAAGAGCAAGGAGAGGAGCGTTAGGGTGAGGTGTTTCTGATGTGGGTTAACCGTGGAGAGGAGTAAGGGTGAGGAGAGAAGGGAAGGGAAGGGAAGGGAAGGGAAGGGAAAGAGTTCAACATGCAGGGTGAGGTGGGGCGGGGATTAAAGACGATAAATTGAGTGGAGTTGGTGTGGGTAATAAAATGATGAGGAGGGACGGGTGTTTTACATGGGGCGGAGTTGAGCACGATAAGGAGGAACGGGGGGCTTGGCTTGATGAAGCTTAGCAAAGGATATCACGGAGAGGTATATTAAAGAAGGGATGGACGGGGTAGACAGAGACAAGGGGAGGAACGGGAAACAAGAGAAGAAAGGGGTTATGAAAGAGGTAGAGTAGAAGGGTGGGGTATATGGATGCCAGTGAAGGGGGTTTGTTAAGGACACCGGGAGGAGGGGATAGGCAAGAGGGAAGAATGAGGCACGGATCAGGTAGGGAAACAGATGACAGTGCAGACAAGAAAGCTTAAGATGATGTGGGTTAGCGAAGAGCCATCCAAAAGGTTGATGGAGAGGAGGGAAGAAAGGAAAGAGAACGTAAAGGACAGTGTTGTGTTCTTGAGATCGCCCCAACACAGTCGCTCAGGCCGCCGCGGTGTCGGTGTCGCTCCGCTTTGGTCTTGGTGCAGCGAACACACTGTAATAACACACGCGAAGGGGAATTACGAGTCTGTTGTGGTAACGTTGTTGACATCGATTTCTTCCTTGTTGTGCCTTTGTTTGGCCGTGCTCTCTCTCTCTCTCTCTCTCTCTCTCTCTCTCTCTCTCTCTCTCTCTCTCTCTCTCTCTCTCTCTCTCTCTCTCTCTCTCTCTCTCTCTCTCTCTCTCTCTCTCTCTCTCTCTCTCTCTCTCTCTCTCTCTCTCTCTCTCTCTCTCTCTCTCTCTCTCTCTCTCTCTCTCTCTCTCTCTCTCTCTCTCTCTCTCTCGCTCTCTCTGTCTCTCTCTCTCTCTCTCTCTCTCTCTCTCTCTCTCTCTCTCTCTCTCTCTCTCTCTCTCTCTCTCTCTCTCTCTCTCTCTCTCTCTCTCCTTGTCTTACTGGACGAACTCTGTGCCTTTAAGGCTCTACTCTACCTGCCTTCCCTTCACTTCACCTGAGCCCCGTGAACTTTGCCGTCGTGTTATGAAATCAAAACCACAGGTGTGGAACATCAACTGTTTCGCTGTGACCAAAAGAGCTACTTAGTTCACGTATTTGATTGTAACAAGAAGAAACCTTGATTTATATATTTCTTTGGTTAAGGGGACAGACCACGAGTTTAAAGGCCTTTATATATAAGTAGCAATGGGTAGGGCGAAATTAATTTGTTAATGTTCAGTCTGAGTTACTGCAGCTGACCCATTCTCTCTTTTTTTATATTCACATAACAACCCACCAACACGTGAGGCATCACAGATTTTAGCTTTACGCGGCATTCTTCCTCCCTGTCTTGTTTACCGCTGAGGGACAGGCAACTCAGCGACTACGTGGTTTGTGTTTACACGTATATACTTTTCTCTTTGAGCTCAAAAACAAAACAAACTGCCAACACGACAAGGCATAACAGACTTTACTTGTAGCTTAGCCTGGGTATCTCTTATCTTCAGCCTTGTTCTTTTACGCCAATCAGTACCTTTGTGGCTTGTATTTACGGGTACCTTTTTTTTGGGGGGGGGTTCAAAACATGCCGAACCACCCACAAGACATGCCAGCTCGAGATCTTAGTTTAACATAGCTTCTGCTTTTCCTGCCCTGCCTTGTTAAAAACGAAGCCACGCCACTCAAAACCCTTGTCTCCTGTATTTAAACGTCATTTTTTCCCTCACATTATGGCCTCCTGTCAGCTCCGCTTGTAAGCTGAATGTGTACCTTTTTGCGCTGCGTCGGCAAGAGCTTATATAGAGTAATTCTACTGCGTTACCTTTTATAAAGAGCGAGATTACCTCTCATTTGCCCTGTCCCACCTGGGCAGAATAGTAGTTAAAACAAGTAACTACTATTCTGTAGTAGTAACAAGTGGGCGACTTACAACCCCTCGGGGACGAAAGAAAAAAGTCAGCCATCAGACACTCCTCTAGTCTTCAGTCTACTCGCCGTATAGTCTCAGCCGCCGCCTCACTTTTTGTATGATTCCACTTAAGCCTCTTCATTCCTGCACCAGTCCAAACTAGATATCAAGCGTATCATCGGACCCTTTTTTTTATCAAGGCCTCCTATACTTCATTCTGCTCAAGGCTATTATCCTTGCGTCAGCAAATACACACAATCAAATGTGTCACCAGCACAGTTTTTTTTTTTTTTAATTCCTTTTCATCCGTGTGACAATTTACAAGTTCAGGCAAGCGCGTTCATCAAACATGTTTTTTCTTATTCCTCTTAATTCATTAGCTATAGAGGGCTTTAAGCTGTTTATGATTGATGTTGCAGGGACCACATCATCTTCTGCCCCTCCCTCTGCCTATATAAACGGCCGGGCCTTTAATGAGTCCCCGGGGCGTTAGCAGTCACGCGGCTGTGAACACATGACCAGCGGAGCGAGGCGACGGGGTACCCATATAAAGGTTGTCATTTGTGTGTGGGATGGGGGGCGTCTCCGTCAGGGTAGGCGGTGGCTGAGTGGTTAGCATGTTGGGCCAGTATTCATCACGCCATGGACAACGTCGATTCGAGTCCCCACGCTACCACCTGGGATTTTTCAGTCACCGACGAGTGGCCTAAGACTATCCACATGCTGTCCTGAAGACAACCCATCAACCAGGACTATAGAAGAAACCGTCCAAGTGAATCAAAAATGAGTTCCGGGGGGCAGCATGAGCCAAGCATAACTGGCGCCACTATCAAAGTTGCCTGCGCCATGACGGGATTGGGCCAACCACCAGGACCCTGAAGAAAGCCTACAAGCGCTAAAGGCTGAGACGTAAAAAAAAAGGAAGGTAGAGGTAAAGTTGGGGGCATACGCTATAGCTGCGCGCGGCCTCGGTGCTCATCTCCTTTGCATTGGCCTCGAGCTTGTGGTGGTATGACATCCGTGTTACCACAGTTTACCTTCCCCAGGTTTCCACAGGTACTCATTTTTCGACCAGCCCGAAAGAGAGAATGAACAGCTGGGTGAGCTGCATATACCGACTGCCCGGGCCGGGATTCAAACCCGGGCCCAAGGAGTAGTATACAGGCACTGACATTAATAAAAAAAAATATGAAGGTTAAGGGAGGAGAGGGACGTATTCACCCTCTTAGTGTGAAGAGAGGATGACATGTGGGTGCTGATAGTTGGTTAGGGAAGGGGTGAGGGCGAACGGATGGCGGACAGTATGAACGAAAATGACAATTTTTCTGTCGCGATTGCTCTTGGCCCTAATTCACTTCGTCGTGGCGGCTCTCTCGGTAATCTCAATATGAATTCTGGCGTATCTAAAATTCTACTTTTCATACGAACTCTTACCGTCTAACCTCGACCATTACAAGTTTATAACCGAGGGGCGGAAGGCACGATATTAAGCCCGTGAATCCCGCAGTGACTGACACTCGAGTGGTATAATTTCGTCCGTCGCTTAAGTTCGTGGGTACAAGTTCCTCTAAATATACACTTACCCGCCTGATTAGCGCCGCATAATTCAGACCAAAACACACACGACCCACTTTATTACGACAACCACGACGATCAAGAGGAGGGTTCACGGGTATAATATTTGTAAACACAGGGCTTACGTAAGGCGTAGAGGAAAATGTTTTAATACACTTTCCCTTTTACGCTCAAGTTAGCAATACAGACATAAATTGCTTATAGTGACGCGACTGAAGAGAGAAAAGATTGCCGGGTTAGTGTATGATGAGATGCAGAAGACAACATACGATTAAGGGAATAATGTCTACATTATCAACATTCTCTCTTTAATCTCGAGGTACGAAACTAAATTTGATTATTCCATCGGGGGACCATATCTTGTAGTATTCTGCTTGCTTTCTTGAAAGAAGGTCCGGTGATTTTTAATAATATAATTTGTGTTGTCTTTAGTCAATTAGTTTCCTTCACAGCATAAAAGGAAATGTACGACTTACTTAATGAATCGACAGTAGGCCTTGCGGAAATGGATATACGAGAAAACAAATTCCCTAGTTATCAAAGATATGAATAAGTGAATCATATCTACATTAAACACACAACACCTTTCTTTGTGCTCATGAGGTAGTATATATATATATATATATATATATATATATATATATATATATATATATATATATATATATATATATATATATATATATATATATATATATATATATATATATATATATATATATATATATATATATATATATATATATATATATATACAGAGAGAGAGAGAGAGAGAGAGAGAGAGAGAGAGAGAGAGAGAGAGAGAGAGAGAGAGAGAGAGAGAGAGAGAGAGAGAGAGAGAGAGAGAGAGAGAGAGAGAGAGAGAGAGAGAGAGAGAGAGAGAGAGAGAGAGAGAGAGATATATCCAGCCCCTAGCGAGGTCCAGATACGAGTATGGGAATAATGGCCGTGCTTGTGTGCCAAGCCAACAGAAACCCTTTCTTTTGGACGTGCCAGTATGATAGGATAATTACGCGATGGTATCAGGGGGCGGGTCAGGCGGGTAATTGTCGTCTTGATGCAGGCGCGGAGCAGCGGGCAAGCCGGCGGGGCGGGGGCTAAAGGTGAGGACTTATAATCTTACTGAAAAGTTATTGTATACACCGATAAAGTGTTAGAATCGACATCAACGTCGTAAATGGTCAGCAGTGCAGTGTATTAAGTCGTGTATGTGTGTCGGTCTCTCTCTCTCTCTCTCTCTCTCTCTCTCTCTCTCTCTCTCTCTCTCTCTCTCTCTCTCTCTCTCTCTCTCAGAAGTCGCCCTTTGTTCCCGCCAGTCAAGCCTAACTTCCTCTGTCCACAAAGTTTCATCGCTGGCCGCCTTTACGCCTCTGCTTCGCCGCCGACTTCCTCACCACTCCATTTTTGTTACTTCTCTCTTCCCCTCTGGTCTGTCCTGTCCACCCATTCTCTCTCTCTCTCTCTCTCTCTCTCTCTCTCTCTCTCTCTCTCTCTCTCTCTCTCTCTCTCTCTCTCTCTCTCTCTCTCTCTCTCTCTCTCTCTCTCTCAGAGACGTAACCAAATCACTGGACGTAGTCTATCTTGATTTCCAGAAAGCGTTTGATAAAGTCCCGCATCATAAAATTACTTTACAAAT
>NC_066518.1:16718254-16842463 GCF_024679095.1 Eriocheir sinensis
CTTATGATAAAGCTACTCCGAAAAGCCAGAATACGAGGTAATTAAACTTTACACGTATTTTGACCTAGATTAATTTTCATACCACGGCTCAATTATTTCCAGTAGGTTATTTTTTTCCCCAGGTACGAGTATTAATTATAATGGAGCGTATTTACGAACAAGCGAACTTATCCAACCAGACCCCGCCGGAGGACATAGCAAGGGACCCTGGCGCACAGGTTTTCCCTCCCTTCTGTTTTGATTAAGCCCACGGTGAGGGCAGGTGTGATAACGTCCAGCGAAGGGGTGCGCGGCGGCCATGTGAAGGCGGGGTAAATGACGCTCCTGAGTAAACCACGCCCACTAATCCACATATTCAAGGAGGGTAAATGCAGAGCCACTTACCCCCACGCCACACATTGTAAAGAGGCGGACAGGGACGAATGAAGCCACGTCAAAACGGAAGCTTCCCTATTTATAACACTGGAACTTCAAAGGCCAACGAGAAGACACCAAAAGAAGAAAAATAAACACTGCACAAGGCTCACCACAGGGAGAAAATAAACAACCACAGCCGCTGATCCTTCGTGATAAACTCTTACTCCACTCAGCTGACGTGAGGACCAAAACAGATATACATCAGTCTTGCAGAGAAAGTATGGGTAACGCTCTCAAGATCTGAATCCCTCATTAAAACATTTGATCCTCTCAACAGACGTGGCCTCGCACAGTAGTTCACTATGTGTAAAGAAGCTACGGCGGTTTGCCCAAAGAGGTTTTAATCTGCCTCAAGAACAAAGGGCGGCGAACGGAGCGCGACCAAGGCAAGCAGGCAAATATTATCTCGAGGATTGGAACAAAGGTGGGTTGACACTGGCTCGGTGACCACGACAGAGCATCCGTATGATAACCAAACAAAACAGTAAGAGCAGAACACACACACACACACACACACACACACACACACACACACACACACACACACACACATACATACACACAAAAGACGAAAAGAGGAACAAAAGCACGGAGGTAAAACGCTGACGGCAAGGTGCATCGTCAGGGGCGTGGCGGGAACTGGCGCACCTGGGCGGGTTACGGCTTTAATTAGGGAAAGACTGTTGCAGGAAGATCGTGGGCCAGTGCCGGACCTAGAGAAAACGGCGTAAAACGAGGAAGAGGATTAGTGGTAGAGGCGTTGGTGGTGGAAGAGGAGGAGGAGGAGGAGGAGGAGGAACGTATAATTATAACCTACTACTCCCCCTTTTATTATTCCTCCTTTTAATTAAGCCCGACCACAGCTACTTGCATATGGAGAGAAAGAGAGAGGCAGGTATAGGGAAGAAGGGAGATAGTAAGGGAGGGCGGGAAGGAAGCAAGTAGGGAGGCATGGAAGGTTGTGAGAAAGGAGACCGCTCATCCCACCCACTTATCCCCCTCTCCATCTTCAATCAACAGCTACATGTATAGGCAAAGGGAGGGGGTAGGAGGGTGGTAGGCAGGGAGTGTTACTGGAGGAGGGAAGGGGGGTAGGGAACGGTAGTAATGAAGGAGGGTATTTAGAGCAGGAATGTTTATCACCATCATATAAAGAACGAAAGGGCGGTGGCGAGGGGATGGGGGGGCTTAGGAAAAGGTTCTCTGTCTTCGTTCCTGCATTTAGCATCTGCAACAGGAGACTACACAGTGAATAGGAATGAGGATGAATCTGTGGTTATCTATCTCGAATACGGTGCAGTACTTATCATTTCGCTTTTGTGGGGGGCATAGAATGAAAGATTATATGGTTTTCTATTCTTAAGGCCATCTAATTTAGCATTCAACCAAGGGGGGAGAGAGAGAGAGAGAGAGAGAGAGAGAGAGAGAGAGAGAGAGAGAGAGAGAGAGAGAGAGAGAGAGAGAGAGAGAGAGAGAGAGAGAGAGAGAGAGAGAGAATGCCCCCATCTTTACGTTTGACCTATAACACCGGTTGGCTTACATGATGGAGGCCTGACAGTCGGCCCCAGCCCGTTAGTGACACAGGCAAGTGTTTTATAACGGCGCCCTTCTTGCTTGATTCCGGAGCTCCATTCGATCCTCTTTAGACAGTTTCGCTCTTGGGTAGTCATCAGGACAGCATACAGGCAGTCTTGGCCACTCGGCGATGACAAAAAAAAAAATTGTTGGCTTGTAGCAGCGGGCGGGACTTCAAGCTGGATCTCCAGTTGCCATACGCCACGCTCGCACGCTGACCACTAGCCACCACCTATGTTTCCCTTCTGTATATGTGTGTGTATGTATGCCTGCCTGCTTATCTTGTGGATATATGTGTATGTCTGCCTATTCGCACACTTAACTTTGTATGTAAATGTGAATGTCTGCCAACCTGACCGATTCTATATGTGTATTTCCTCCTGCCTTTCTTTTTGTATCTGAATTCTTCCTCCTCTTCCTGCACAGCTTCATAAAGGTCACGTTCAGCTCCATCTCCCAGCCAACAGTGTTCAGGCAAGCAAAAAAAAAAAAAAAAAAAAAAAAAAAAGTGAGGACGCGAGCCACTTGCTGTAACCTATACCTTCTTCCTTTGCCTCCCAACCACTACGCACACTTCTTCCCCGCCTCTCTCTCACCGTTTCCACCCCTTCGCTTTTTACATTTCTCACCTCCCTCTCCGTCTCGACCACTACGCACACTTCTTCCCCGCCTCTCTTTCACCGTTTCCACCCCATCGCTTTTTACATTTCTCACCTCCCTCTCCGTCTCGACCACTACGTACACTTCTCCCACCCTCTGTTCCCCCCTCATCCACCCCATCGCTTCTTATACTTTTCTCATCCTTCTATCAGTCGCAACCATGCACTACGCTTCTCCCCCACTCTCTTTCACCCTTATCAACTCCATCGCTTCTCACTCTTCCTACACTCTTTCTCGATTCCTCTATCTTCCCTTCAGCTTCCCATCTCATCTCCCTCTCCCCGCATTTCATTGATATGTCACTATCTCTCCCCTTTCCCTCATTCTCGAATCCCTTTCACTTCCTCCCCCACCTTTTCTTCCCTCTCCCTCTCTCTTTTCACTGTTTCTTACTTCTCTGCCTTTTCTTCCGCCGTCTCCCAACTGCTTTTAACTAACCACCATTTTCTTTCCCATTCCCATTCCAATTCCTCTCACTCGTGACTCCTCTCCCATACTCTCTTCCGTCCCCACAACCCTCCTTTCGTTCCTTTTCTCCTATTTTCACTACGGATCATGGGACACTAACTTCCATCTATATGTGGATCCGAATAAAAAAAATAAAAAACGTCATTTGTACTCATCAATCAGCAGTATATGAAAGGTAAATCTGCAGGTACATAAAATCTGCGCAGCCCTATCTCTCTCTGGGTCAGTAAAGTTTTATTTCGAGTAATAGAATACAGTCAACTCATTGTTCGCCATCAAGTTGCAGCTTCGGGGGATGGTCGTTACTATGGGGATTCGGCTTTGCTAATTTGATGAAGTAAATGGCGGGAATCAAATGAGAGGAAATACGGACAGTTAGTTCGAACACATTACGGCGAGAATGAAAAGGGAATGAATGTCTGCAATTTTGCGAAAGCTGATTGCGCGATGGGACGCGAGTGTTTCTGCACAACAAGTATGTGTATTTGTGGGGTGAATGTATGTGTGCGGGGAGTGTTTGTATTAAGCGAGTGTGTTTGTGAGGAGTGTGTGTATGCGTCTGGTGTTTGTATTGTGCGTGTGTGTTTATTGGGCGAGTGTAAGGTGACGAATGTCAGGTTAATGGACTTGAAGGATGAAAAGTGAGGTAAGGTTAGGTAGGTGGATAGATGGTGTGAAATTACTTACATACGGTAAAGTGACCTAATAGATTGACTTCCTAATAGACACACACACACACACACACACACACACACACACACACACACACACTCATACTTACACTCTCTCTCTCTCTCTCTCTCTCTCTCTCTCTCTCTCTCTCTCTCTCTCTCTCTCTCTCCCATCTATGAGCCAGGTCACGCAGGACATACTCTGCACTTAAATCCTTCCATGCGCTGCAAGTGCCTGTCAAGCACAACAACTCTGTTTTTTGTTCATGCTTCATTGCAAATTTTTCATCGTCACATTGAATTGATCTTTATTTTGACATACATGACGGTAAACAAAGAAAATAAAGGGGATATCATATGTATTTATGTATGAATGTAAGTGTAAATGTATATATATATATATATATATATATATATATATATATATATATATATATATATATATATCTATATATATATACACACACACACACACACACACACACACACACACACACTAACTGAAAGATGGAAATAAGATAACTGAAGATCCTAAAGACATGGTTGAGCTACTAAACAAGAGGTTTCAACAAGTTTTTTACAAAAGAATCACAATTTAATGAACGACAAGATGATAAATGTTCAAACAGAGGAAGTAATAGTAACTAAAGAAGAGATATATGAAATAACGGAGGAGCTGGAAGATAGGAAAGCAATAGGACCGGATGGAGTTTCAGGTTTTATTTTGAAAGAATTCAGAAATCAGGTGGTTGGGCCGGTATATGATATCATAAAATGCTCAATATCAACTGGTAAAGTACCTAAGGAATGGCGAAGGGCTGAGGTGGTCCCTATATATAAAAGCGGGAAAAAAGAAGAACCTCTAAACTATAGACCAGTATCATTGACCAGTATAGTTTGTTAAATATGTGAAAAAGTGATAAAGAAACAATGGAAAAAAATTCTAGAACACAATATAATTACAGAAAAACAGTATGGCTTTAGACAAGGGCGTTCATGTGTAACAAACTTATTGAGCTTTTACTCGAGAGTGACGGACATAACACAGGAGAGGGACGGATGGGTAGACTGCGTGTATTTGGACTTGAAGAAAGCTTTCGACAAAGTTCCACATACGAGACTATTATGGAAAGTTACTTAAAGTAAAGTGAAATGAGAACAGTGGTAAAGCACATGAAATCGGAATGGTGAAATGTAGATAGTGGGGTGCCTCAAGGATCGGTACTGGCACCAATATTTTTCCTAATATATATAAATGATATGCCGGAGAAAGTAAATAGTTATATGAGCTTGTTTGCAGACGATGCGAAATTGCTGAGACACATAAGAAATAGTAAAGACTGTGAAATTCTGCAAGAGGACCTAAATAAGATTTGGGATTGGAGTAAGAAATGGGAGATGGAGTTTAATGTGAAGAAATGTCATGTAATGGAAATGGGAAAGAGTGAAAGGAGACCAAAATGGACATATATAATGGGAGATGGAGAAATATTAAAAGTTGGAGAAATATTAAAAGTTCAAGAAGAGACAGATCTGGGAGTGATAATACAAGATAATGAACTGTCAGAGAGTCATGTAAATAGGATATTCGGAGATACGTATAGAATGGTAAGAAGTATAGGAATAGCATTCCACTACATGGATGAAGATATGATGAAAAAGATGATTACCACTATGATTAGGCCACAGATGGAATATGCGGAAACTGTGTGGTCTCCCCATAAGAAGAAACACGTGAAAAAAATAGAAAGAATACAAAAGATGGCAACGAAGATGGTTCCAGAACTGGAGGGATTTTCATATGAAAAAAGATTAAAGGAAATGAACCTGCCAACATTGGAACAAAATAGAGAAAGGAGAGACCTAATACTAATTTATAAATTGTGGAATAAAATGGAAGGAGTAAATAACGAGGGGTTGCTACTAAGAGAAGTAAGAAACACCAGCAACACACGAGGACACAGTAAAAAATACAGCTTCCCGCAAAGAAACATAGAGGCTTGGAACAGACTAAGTGAGGATGTAGTATCGGCGAAGAGTGTGCACAACTTTAAGGAAAAAAACTGGACAAGTACAGAAATGGAGACGGGACCACACGAGCGTAGCTCAGGCCCTGTAAAATTACAACTAGGTAAATACACACACACACACACACACACACACACACACACACACACACACACACACACATACACACGTCGTCGCGTACAGACTATTTTACATAAATTCTTCTGTTAGAGATAAAATCCAATAAACACTCAAAATCCTGGTCACTAAAAACCAGGACCAACGCTGTTGATCCTGGTATAAACATTCCGACAGCGTCGAGCCGAAGTCTAGCCTCGAACCGAAAACACTGTCCCTCGCGACAGCCTTGTACTAGCCGCAGACATTTTTTTCTTGTAGGATATAAGGAAGACGACCCCATAAAACGAGGAAAAATGGACCTGACATGGAAGTAGATTCTTATATACATATCAGATGGGTCTAGACGTGTATATGTCAGCACACTCGAAAAATAACCATTGATCAACACACCACAATGCTACATCGCGCCCAGCACACCCGGTTTGTTCCCCGCCACAGCGTGGGCACCAGAGCAAGGAAGACCGAGGAGTGAGGCAGGAATTTATAGGCAAACACACAGGACCTTAACACTCACCCCTTCCCGCGCGGCTCAGCTCGGCGAACATGACAGTCGATTACCAGCCACCCCTGCAGCAGAGGGAGCGGCATCAGGTATTGCCTCTCTCTCGGGACGGTTGTGCAGACGAGACCCAATAGGAAGCGAGGGACAGACTGAGGTGTGGAGGAGGTATTTTATTGGCATCACTTCCACCTTCCATTTTTGGTGTCCCTGTAAAGAAAAAAGACGGTAATTGATTAGAGAGGGAGGACTGGAGTGGGGTGAAGACGAGGGACAGAACACATACGTTTTTTCTTTCCCCATCACAGTACGAGAAAAAAGGTGAGATCAGGTGCACATGGGCAGCAATGCATTACACACATATACATCACCTACATGATACATCTCCCCTTTCCCCTTTATGGTAAAAGTTAAGAGAGAAAAGAAAATAAGAGAGGAAGCAAAGAAGACGGGTGAGGGCGAAGATGAAGTGCATAATTATATACGTCACTTTCACCTCGCTCTTCCTCAAATTCCTAAGAAAGATAAAGACGATAACGGGTATAAGAGGGGAGGAAGGAGCTGCTCGCGTTAAGGCAGAGGAAACATCACACATTCATCACCTTCATCCTGTTTTTCCAGTTCCTGTAAAAAGAAAGAAGAGCGAGCTATAGTGAGCGACAGCTTTGGGTGACGGGCGAAGATACACCACATACACATCCTCCCTTACTCTTGTCACTGTAAAGGAAAGAGTGCCAGCAAGAGACTCAAGACTTCCTTATCCTCGTGCAAACTCTCGGCTCATCAGACTTTTCATCCATTTTTATGACTTCCACTGAACCGCGGAGATCGCGCCACAAAATCGAGAGCTCGCCGCCGCCGCCACGCGAGGACGAAAGACGCGGAACAAAAGAAAAAGACGAGAAATATTTATTGCCCCCGAAGACGCTCGCTTTATAGATCCGTCAAATGTTTACTGGTGGCGGCACGAGAGATGTTTACTGAGGAATGGACGGAATAAAGAAGAGGAAGAAGAGGAGAATAGGAAATAAAGTGGAAGTGAAAGAGGCTTTGCTGGTTGTTTGGACCAGCGACTTAAGAGGTGAAATAAAAGTCAGTGTGTGTGTGTGTGTGTGTGTGTGTGTGTGTGTGTGTGTGTGTGTGTGTGTGTGTGTGTGTGTGTGTGTGTGTGTGTGTGTGTGTATCGACAATACGCGAGTGCCCATCAACAAGTTTAACACAGATATCAACATCAACAAGCACGTAAACATCAATGGTTTTGACATGAAAATCGGACTTAGTGAGCGAGAGAAGGGATTGAAAGCCGAGAAGTGGAGGAAAGGCTATATACTGTAGGGTAGACCCGGTAGAGGAAATAGGAGACAAGGATAAGGAGGAATAGATGCCCTCCCCTTATTCATCTTTTTTTGCACAAACAAGTCCGTCTTCTTTTTCACTGAATCCGCGTTGTTTTTGCTATTATTCTTGTTGTTGTTTTCGCTGTCTGTGGGAGAGCAATAGTCAGAATGCTGGAGAACAAATTAAGTTTTAAGGTAACATTGCCTGAGCAGGAGGACCTTGTGGGGTCTGGTCATGAGATACTGATAACCCACTCCCACACCCACAAACACACCCACCGACGTACACAGACACTCACTCAACCCCCTATACACACAAAAAAAATTGTAATCAAAATTCATAATAACAACACAGCAGCGGTAAAATGAAGTCACACCCACGAAGACATACGCACACACATCCTCTTGCCCCCCACACCCTCCCTTCGTCTCTCCTCCCTCCCTCCCTGCCTGCCCGCTGCCCTCTGTTCTCGCCGGAGCACAAAGGTTGAGGGCGAGGCATTACTCAGGATTTAAGCTTTTGTTTAAGTCGGTGACGGGACTTGTGTCCTGCGAGTGACCGGTCTCTGGAGGACGAGTTGTGGTGAGCCCATTGGCCCCGGGTGTGGGCGGCGACACAGAGAAAATTGAGACGACTTCATCGTGGCCAGTTGGCGTTCGATTCTTGTTAACTGTTTGTTTGCATTTATACATGTGTCTGTATCTTTTTCTTGCTTTCTCTTGTTTATTCTACCTCCTTCTGCGACTATTTCTGTCTTTATCTGACTGTCTTTTTATCCTTTATTTTACTCTCTCTCTCTCTCTCTCTCTCTCTCTCTCTCTCTCTCTCTCTCTCTCTCTCTCTCTCTCTCTCTCTCTCTCTCTCTCTCTCTCTCTCTCTCTCACTACCATGAACGGCTGGTGATGGAGCTCGCCTGATGGATTGTCTCCCTTTTTCCCTCTCTTTCGCTACACGTGAATGATGGCGACAGTCAATCAGTGCCGTTGTTTCGAGGCTCATGATTTATCCCGCTGATTCTTCGACGTACGTGGCCATGTACACATTCTTCTTACAGTTTCACAGTGGTAACTTTTTTGGAAGAGGTTGCTTGTATATTAACACAGCATAACTCTCTGGCCAGTGTTCGAACTGTCTCACTCCTCACTACCCATTCAATTTTCTTCTCCTTCAGCTTTAATATTAGCTTAGTTTCCATTCACTTCCACGTCCCTCAAAATCCCGCCCCGCTCTGCTCTCCTCGCCTCCCTTCAGTGGTTGGCCCTCTACATTACTTCCCCTTCTCGCTCTCCCTCCTTGCTCCCCCTCATCCATCTCACTTTTAATTTATCTCTCACCATCGCCCTTCACCACCCGTGTTGCCTCTAACACCCCCGGCACTTCCAGCCCTGTTCCGCCCGCTGACTTAACATTTATTCACATCAACCCAACGCTGAAAGAAAACACTGAAAGAATTACGTAATCTATGGGAGAGAGGGGAGATTAGGGACCCTAAATGGAAGCTTTGGGCATCCACTGCTTGTCTGCCTAGCCAACATTCTACAACACAAAGGGGGGGGGGGGGGTGAGAGAGAGAGAGAGAGAGAGAGAGAGAGAGAGAGAGAGAGAGAGAGAGAGAGAGAGAGAGAGAGAGAGAGAGAGAGAGAGAGAAGAGAAAAAAAAGAGATGAGAAAAGAAGAGAAGAGAAGCGAGGGTGGGGTAGAAAAAGACAACAGCTTAGCAGTTATTAGCGGGTATTCAGGGAGCGTTGGAAGCGTCAGCAGCGGGTTGCCAACTGAGGATCAAACGCCTTCTCTTGGGTGTAAAGTCGATAAATAATTCAGGCGCAAGAAACGCTGGTCGTCAGCCAACACACACACACTCACCCTTTGCAAATCACGAAAAACGTCGCCCGCTCAAGTGTGAAACCCAATCCAACTTTCTTTGCCCGCGGTGACTCCCAACGTGATCACTTCCGTTTTCGAGTCAGCAATCCGGCGGTGGCTGAGTGGCTACAGTGTGCTGGCGTGGTGAGCCCGAGGACCGAGAGTGGGCTAGGTTCGAGTCTCCATCGAAACACGCTGATTTTTCAAGTCATCGCCGAGTGGCGGATGATTACCCACAAGCTGTCCGGATCTTCAATCAACCTTAACTTCAGCGACTTCGGTCAAGAGGAGCACCGGGGAGCAGCGTGGCCCAAGCAAGAGTCATACATCACGGCAGCCTCTATAAATAAAATTAGCTTGCGCCACTAATGGACTGGGGCCGCCCATAAAGTTCCTCAAGAAAGCCTACCGGCGCTTCAGGCAACACATACACACACACACACACACACAAAAAAAAAACATGAAGAGATTGAGGTGAGTTTTCCTTTTACTTTTGCCACTCGATGAAATGTTCGAGGAATCTTGTGGAGCTTCATGCCGACACGGATCACAGTGAGGGGTTGCTTTAGACGTCTGAACATGCTGAAAACTGGTGTAGACTTTTATCATTACGGGAAAGATGGAGTAAAAAAGAAAGTTATAGTACTGCTGAAATATGAGAGCAATAGCTGGCAGATATTTATTCACCAAAGCAAAGCAGGACAATATATTACTGTTGTAATATGAATACAAAGATAACCGGTAGATGATAATGAAAAAGCATACACATTATAAGACTCGAGATCCAAAATCACAGCTCCATCGTAAATATGTGACTTGGCGCAGGAAGCCAACTCAGGGAGACAGTGGCTGAGTGGTGAGCGTGCCGGAGCGGCGTCCAGGAGGACTTGGGTTTGCAATCCAGCCCACCGCCACAAACTGGGATTTCTCAGTCATTGTCCTGATGACCACCTATCAATCCGAACTCTAGATTCTCTCTCTAAAAAGAGGATCAAAGATGAGCTCCGGGGTACAGCATTAGCCAGGCAAGATGGCACCTCTATAAACACTTGCCTGCACCACAATTGGCTGGGGCGGACATCAGGATCCATCAAAAAAGTCTACCGGCTCCATAGACAAAGGGTTAAAATAAAAAGCCTCTCCAGCAAGAATGCTGACTATCACTAAGGCAGCGATGTGATACTAGAAGACAGGATACCAGTGAGAATTCCAACATATTTTCATTCTCAAAATTTCCGAGAGGTACTTTTTTCTCGGTTTGTCTTAGCGGGCGATATTGAAAGGAGTGATATTAATGAGAGTTTCTGAATAGGGGACGTGAACCTCAGCTGGACACTTTCTGCGGCCGCTCAATAGGCTTCGTTAGCACCGCCGGGAAGAGGTTCTCATTACCTGTGGGGGCTTGAATGGCGGCATGGCCCGGGGTGCCAGCCCGGCCCCCACCTGTGGCGTCCCTTCCACTTCTACCTCGTTCTCCTCCTCAGGGGCACCAGGATGTACTCCGTTTTTTACGCCGCTCTGTGTTTGTCTAACAATGTTTTCACAAGGCCTTCGCATGGCCGGCACGGAAAATATTTGTTGTTCACCTCTCACGGTGCTGTCTCTACTCGCCCCTCAGCAACTTCTTGAGATAGGCGAACACATGGCTGCATATTACAACTTGAGTGTCATAAAAGGACACTACACTCCAAGATTATTAAAGACAAAGAGCAAACTGATTCACCAGCATCCTCTCTTATCGTCTTCTGGAGGGCTCGGGGTCACTTTCCAGCCGAGCAAGTCAAGGGGAAATGAGAGGCTACGCAGTGACGGCAGGCGAAGAGCACATAAGGGCCTTTCGTTCCCTACTCTCTCGAGGCTCACGTTCAATAAATGTTTGCCCGAAGAAGATAATGGTCGAGTGGTTGTCTCGGCGGAGAAGAGGAGTAGCAACCAACAGGACTTTGCCTCTTCCCCCTTTGTCTCGCTTCCTTCTTTATACGAAATGGACTCACGAGCAATCTGGACCAACACGCCCTCGCCCTCCTAACCCCAATATCTCGTCCCCGAGTGGAGCCTGGGCACACAGGTGGCCAAAGAGATCAACCAGCAGACCTTTGCCATCTCAACATTCGTCTCGCATTCTTTTTGATACGGAAAAGACAGGAGCAAACGTATCCACTCCTTCGCCCTCCTTACTCTGCAGCCCTTGTCCCAGGCCTAACATCCTTGTTCAATCGAAAGGAACTCTAAGCCACAACGACTGCTAAAGAGAATTAGAACGCCCACGCCTCTTTTCGTCTCTCACTCCAGCCCTTAAACCCTCGTCCCGGTCTTCCTAAGTCGAGGCGAACTCATGCCCTTCTGATAACAAAATTAAATCGATAATGTCACGAGAAAAGTATATAGAGGCTTTACCCCTTCTTAATAAGAATATATATATATATATATATATATATATATATATATATATATATATATATATATATATATATATATATATATATATATATATATATTGTTCTGCTGCGTGTCTCTCTCGAGACAGCCAGCCTTTCCCCTACGGAGAAGCACAGTGCTTATATGTAGTATCGATCTTTGGCTAGGACTGAGACCACTCACACACAACACACCGCGACAACGAGGTCACAACTCCTCGCCTTACGTCGCGTACCTACTCACTGCTAGGTGAACAGGGGCTACACGTGAAAGAAGATAAACCCAACTTATCTTCACCCGGCCGGGGAATCGAACCCCGGTCCGTCTGGTTGTGAGGCAGACGCTCTATCCACTGAGCTACCGGGCCGTGTGTGTGTGTGTGTGTGTGTGTGTGTGTGTGTGTGTGTGTGTGTGTGTGTGTCCTCGTTTTCTTTTTATGACGAAATTATGTATTGGAGTTAAATTGAAATTCTCTCACCTTCCTAATCAGACCTGAAACTTTACAGAAAAAAATATGAATTTGAAAAAAATATGAATATCCTATCCGTTCAATTATGCCAGACGCGAACAAAACTTCTTGCAGTAAAATATGTCTCCCTAATTTCGGTGATCCTTCAAAGTTTGTCGATAAAAAGGCGACGGTAGTAAGGAAGAGGTCGTCTCCGTCCCTCGCTTCACGTCTGATTAAACTGTGTCCTCCAATCCGACTTTCGTGACTTCCTCTCGGTCAAAATAAGGAATTGTCGAGTCCTCCTTCCCTTTCTCCTCGCCTTCTCTATCTTCTACTCCTTTTAAGTGTGCGTGCACATCCACGTGTGTGTGTGTGTATGTGTGTATGTGTGTGTGTGTGAGAGAGAGAGAGAGAGAGAGAGAGAGAGAGAGAGAGAGTATGTCCCTAAATTACAGTTTAATATGACACCCAAATACCCAACTAACACACACTCTCTCTCTCTCTCTCTCTCTCTCTCTGTGTGTGTGAACCCTTACATCCGCCCCCCCTCTCCTCCGGCACACAAACCGCCCCGTGCCCCCCCCCCCGCCCCATCCATGCCCTCGTAACCCAGAGACAACAAACAGGAAATAAAACGCGAGGGTAGTGAGCGGCGGTGCTTGCGAGGTCGGGTCAATCATGTTAGGTCAAAGGTCATTACCGAAGGGGTCAGATTTCCGTCTCGCTTGTGGCTGGGAGAAGGGAGGCCATCCACACACTGTGTTTCATATAGACACTTGAAAATTAAAGCCATTTTGTCTTTGTCTGGCAGGGTGATTCCTGGTCTGTCTGTCTGTTTGCTTGTGTTTGTCTGTATTGATCTCTATGTCTGTCGGTCTGTACTTATCAATGTTTATCTATCGAGCTACCTATCAATACATACATCTTTATTTATCAATATAGCTATCAATCTACCTATATGATTAGACCAGCTTCCTTACAGGTGGGATTGGGGGCTAGTGGGCACAAGTAACAAATGAAGGTGGGAGGGAGGTAAAGGCTTTATATAGCGGCACAACCTGTCATAATAAATGCAACACGCATTATTACAGTCACTGAGGGCCGTCCACGCCCCGTCGGGCCGGTGTGCATCATACAGGGGCGCGCTGATGTGCCTTCCGATATCAAAACAACCCGACGCTTGCTCCAGCTCACGGCCCTTAACGTGAAAATGGAAACCGGATGAAATGCAACACGACACTTGAGAAATTTGCACTTTACCTCCTCCTCCACCACAAGCCTTTGCATAGTACGTTTGTCCTTCTCTTTTTTGTTCCTCTCTCTCTCTCTCTCTCTCTCTTATTTATCTTCGTCACCTCCAACATAAGACTGGATTCTCCTTGTGCGTTCCACCACCTGGTTTTCCTATGAAGGCGATCCTTTTACACACAGAGGCAACCGCTAAGCCCTTCAAAATCTGCTTTCTCTCCCTCTTTCTCATCCGTGCTCATTACCTCCCCTTCCCTCTCCTCGTCCTCTTTCCCTTGTCATTTTTTCTCGTTGTCATTTTTTTCGTTCTCACTCTATTCATTTTTCTTTCGCTCTTTTTTGGTTCAGGTGATTTCACATTTCCTATATTCTTTTACTTCATAATCAAATATCTCCTCGTTATAGTAATATCTCATCACATTCTCTTTCATGTATTCTCTTGCAAGGGAGAAGGAAGATCAAAGACAAAGTATATTAAAAACTATACAAGGAAGTGTGAGGCAAAGGTCTACGTACTATTTTTTGTCAGATTCATTTACTTTGAAAAAAAAAGAATGAAGCTGGAAGAGACGAGACGAAGACCAAAGCATAATTTTTTGTTTTATATACGATTTAAGGAAGGACATTTAGCTGGATGATGCGGAAATTGCGGAATGGAGAACAAAGACTAGCTGTATAGAATTATGTAAGACTCACCGAATTTGAAGAAGGCAATATGATGAAAGACGGAACATAGGAAACAAATCAACTATTGTAAGCTCCTGAAAATAGGGTATTAAGTCAAATAGAAAAAGCCTCGCCCAGTGAATCAGAGGAAGAGAAAAAAAGTTACTACAGTACCTATGAAAACAGCAGTACGAGGCTAGCCCCGAGAGACACCGTGCGCGGTAGGCTGAGGGCGTCTTGAGATTCAGTGTCGCTCGTTTTATGGTCTCCTGTCATTCAAACTCTGCTTCCGAATGGCCGCCTCATCATCCTCTCTTGTTTCTCTTTTTTTTCTTGTTTTACAACTCCATTCGTGAACACTACTACTTCTTGCTGTTATTTTTTTGTTTGTTTTTGTTCTCCTCCTCCTTCTCCTCTTCATTGGTCTCCGTCTACTTCTTTCGCTTTTTCTTCTTCCGTCTTCTTTTTCTTCTTTTTCTTTTTTCTTATTATTCTTTTTCCTCTTTTTCTTCTTCACTTTCTTTTCCTTTTTCTTTTTCTTCTTCTTTTTCGACTTATTTTTTCGTCTTCTTTTTCTCCTACTTTTCATCTTTTTCTTTCCTTTTTTCTTCCGCTCCTTTTTTCTTCTTTTTTTTCTTATTATTTTTCTTCTTCTTCTTCTTCCTCTTCTCCTGTTTCTTCTGCTTATTCTTTCTTCTTCTTCTTCTTCTTCTTTTACTTTCATTTTTTTCTATTATTTGCTGTATTGGTTTCCTGAATGCCTTCATTTTAATCCCCATCGTCATCTATTCTCCCTCCCATCTCTCCTGTCCCCCTCCGCATGGCCTAATAATAACCCGCAGCAGTGACTAATGGCCTTCCCCTGCACCTCGTAACCTCGGCCGCCTTTATCCTTTTGTAATTAGCGGGAAACATGTGCCTGACGGGGCTTCGACACGCCTTCGAGACACCTCCGGACACGCTAATTGGGGAAAAGGGAACGTCGAGAAAAAGGACACCGAGACAGTACTTCTTTCTGTTTCTCTTGCTCGCCCACTTTATCCCTTTCACATATAACTTGTATTTGTCTGTCCTTTTATATCTTTGTGTCTGTCTGTGTCTGGTTGTCATTCTGTCTATTTGCTTGCCTATCTATCTGTCTATCTATCTATCTATCTATCTATCTATCTATCTATCTATCCGTCTCTGTCTGTTTATCTGTCTGTCTGTCTGTCTGTCTGTCTGTCTGCTCCTGGTCTCTCTCTCTCTCTCTCTCTCTCTCTCTCTCTCTCTCTCTCTCTCTCTCTCTCTCTCTCTCTCTTGTTTCGTCGCAGTCACACAGTTCGCTATAATCTGTAGTCAGAAGTTATGGCCTATGGGGGGGGGGGGAGGAGGAGGAGGAGGAGGAGGAGGTGTTGCAAGATGAGTGGCGTCGCTTTAAAAAATCTGCGTGACTTATGGTGAGGAATCGAGTGTCTTGTATGTATTTAATATTAAAATGACTTACGAATGGCGAGGAAAACAGTGACATGGTGAGGTATCATGTGACTTTGGGGTAGGCATTGGGAGACTTATTATTATGGTGAGGACTCAGGACGTCTGTCTGACACTCCTCCGCCGCACCCACTTACACGACCAGCCGCCGAGACGAACTTGTAAACACAAAAGGAACAAAAATACGCGATTGCCGAGGGTGTTGAGGAGGCCAGAGAGCCGCCCCGCTGCCGCCCCGTCAATACTTGTCACTCCTTGTCGCCTCT
The DNA here is from genome assembly GCF_024679095.1 of Eriocheir sinensis. Lineage (NCBI taxonomy): Eukaryota > Metazoa > Arthropoda > Malacostraca > Decapoda > Varunidae > Eriocheir > Eriocheir sinensis. The sequence continues at coordinate 16,734,415 of NC_066518.1, forward strand.
CTTGGACACGTCCACCCGCGCACACGCCATTAGCAAACCGTTGTGACTCATCCACCTCTTCTATTCATCTGTATTTATTTTTCCTCCTCCTCTTTATGAGGTAACAGGAATATCTTTCCATGCTCTTTCAGGTTCCGTCTTTCCCCCTCTTCTCTCCTCCTCCTCCTCCTCCTCCTCCTCCTCCTCCTTCCGATGCTCAGCACGGTTTCAGGAACAAGCGCTCATGCTTAACCAATTTATTGGACTTCTTCCAAGGTATCTATGAAAACTGGGATAATCATATCCCCAGTGATGTTATATATCTAGACTTTCAGAAAGCCTTTGACAAAGTGCCACATGAAAGACTCCTCAAGAAACTTAAGTCGGCGGGATTAGGCGACGATCTGACAGCGTGGATCAAAGACTGGCTCACTGGAAGAAAACAACGAGTTGTACTCAACGGACAGGCCTCCGAGTGGCTCCCGGTCACAAGTGGAGTGCCACAGGGGTCAGTGCTGGGAACCATACTTTTCATCATATATATCAACGACCTAGAACTAGGATTAAGATCCAATCTTTCAAAATTTGCCGACGACACAAAGGTGGGTGGGAAGGCCCTCACGACGGCAGACTGAAATTATCCAGAGAGACCTGGACCTGATCACTGGTGGTCGGAAAAATGGCAGATGTCCTTCAACACTACCAAATGTAAAGTAATGCATATCGGATCCAGAAACAGCAACCACATATACCACATGGGTGGCGAACCACTACATGTTGTGCAAGAGGAAAGAGACCTCAATACCATCAGCAGTGACTTGAAACAAACAAAACACTGCAAGTCCGCCTGTAAGAAAGCCAATACAATGCTTGGGTTCATATCGAGGAACTTTGAATACAAGACGCCGGGAGTTATGTTATCCTTGTATAATTCGCTGGTAAGGCCCCACCTGGAATACGCCGTGCAATTCTGGTCTCCTAATTACAGGAAAGACATTGAATTACTTGAGAGAGTACAGCGCCGCGCCACGAAGATGATACCATCACTGAGGACGAAACCCTATGAAGAACGACTCGAGCGACTCAACCTCTTCACGTTGGAAAAGAGACGACTGCGGGGAGACATGATACAAGTCTTTAAGTACCTGAACAAGCTCAGCAACGTTGATCACTCCAAACTCTTCACGCTACAAACTAACCTGAGAACAAGAAACATCGGCAGGAGTTATTTCTCAAATAGAGTTGTTCGCCACTGGAACAGCCTTCCTGCAGAAGTGGTTAGCGCAGAGACCATCAACTCCTTCAAGAAACGCATTGATCGCCACTTTGCTGCAACGGGTGTGAACTGAACGTTCCCAAGAGTAGGTACACAAGTGCTTTAATCCTTCCCTGCAAGCCACTCCTATGGCAAACGGATTGATTAAATCACTGAACGCAGGCAGCCTAGTAATGAGCCAACAGGCTTTCTGCTGCCTGCTAGTCCATGTTTCCATGTTTCCTCCTCCTCCTCCCCATAAAACGATAGCTTTCCAAACCCGAATACTCGCCCGCCAATAACAGTGTCACTGACCTCATAATATTCTCAACCAATCGTCTTGAAGTCTTGATCTCTGAAAGCAGAGAAAAGAGACGGTGGCTGAATAGAGGAGGCGTCGTTGAGTGGTTAGCTTGACGGCGCAGCGTCCAGGACGACGGGGTTCTCGCCCCGCCCGGTGCCACAAGCTGCGATTTTTTAGTCACCGCCGAGTGGGCTAATAAGACTACCCACAGACAGGTGGTCCAGAAGACCACCTGTCAGCCTTTACTCTAGATTCTCTCTAAAAGAGAGGGTCATTGATGAGCCCCGGGGAGTAGAATGAGACAAGGAAGATGGCGCCACTATAAACACTTGCCTGCGCCACAACGGGCTGGGGCCGACCATCACGCCCCACCAAGAAAGTTTACCAGCGCCATTGGCGGAAACGTAAGAAAAAAAAAGAATACAACCACTTTTCGGCAATAATTGTGGTATATATCTACAATTCTTTCGCGTATTTAAAGCCCTAATTTATTGGGAGCTACACAGCAATGGAAATGTAAGAAACAAAGTCCTTATTAAGCAACTTCAGATAGTCAAAACCTTATCTGCTTGACAGTAGAACTTCCCGCGACATTATCTTGTTTCATCTAATCTTTGGAATGTTAAGGTGCTATGAATCTGTTTTGTTTTTTTATTTTTGTTTTGCATCTACAATATTCTTTGTAGGAGTAGCATGTAGGAGGCAGGTTTCTTATTAGTAAATAGATAGCCCTAGCTCTGTTTCCTCTACCATGGAAAAAAAGGCAAAATCATCATCTTCATCATCATCATTATCATCATTGGCATCGACACCGGCAGACACCCTTCGCGTTTTCAAACAGCTCCATCCACTTTTTCCCTTTCAAACCGCCGCCTATCAGAGTGGCCATCAGAAGCCTACAAAAATAGAGCCTCAAGCCGCCTGTCACGCTCACCTGTTACGTCGCGGCGCGGCTGTTTCCTCCCCCAAAAAGAAGGTGTGTACACAGGTCGATGAGATATTCTGGCCTTCCCGCCCGGCTCGGGAGGAACACTAACAAACAAAACAGAATAAGCAAGACTTTATCAGCATGCTGTGAGTAAACACGCGATAAGTAAAAAAAAAGTGTACATGCTGGCAAAGAGACCGGATGAAAAAATAGTGCAAGTTTTATGTTAGGTAATGCAACATGCTGGCAAAGGGCACTTGAGGCGTAGTGTGGAGGAAAAAAGGTGTGTTGGTAAAAATACCTTGCACATTTTAGGCCAGTTAATGGAAGCTCTTATTCAGTCTTCTGTGAATATTTGTTTTTGGAGAAAAAAAAAAGATGTTGCGCCGTAAAATATCAATTTTTGTCACAAGACCTCCATCCCACGGCTCGTCTCTCTGAACACCAAAAACACCGTGAACGCGACACGAGTTCGGAAAGTTTTGACTTTTCACCCGAAAATTACTTGGTCACGGATGTGGTGCTTCAACTCCCTGGACAGTTCTGGCGGAAATTAATCCCTTTTTACAATTCACTATGAATGGCGATGCATTTTTTTTCAACCAGGCATACTAAATCCAGCTACTAATTCGAAACATTTTCTCTAGTGTGCTTCGATAGTGGTGGTGGTGGTGGTGATGGTGGTAGTGATCAGCCAGAGCTGTTAGTGCTGATCAAAAGGATGAGTTTGGCGTTTTGTTATGACCGAGCCGCTCACTCACTTTGGTGGACGAAGAGAGAGGCGATTGAGACCACTTGGAGACTGATAATTACATTAAAAATAATAATAATAATAATAATAATAATAATAATAATAATAATAATAATAATAATAATAATAATAATAATAATAATAATAATAATAATAATAATAATAATAATAATAATAATAATAATAATAATAATAATAATAATAATAATAATAATAATAATAATAATAATAATAATAATAATAATAATAATAATAATAATAATAATAATAATAATAATAATAATAATAATAATAATATTAGTTACATTTGGGAATGATAAAAATAATGACAATGTAATGTCATTTTGAAGCAGGGCAAGTTATGTGAGGCTGGGCTTTGGCACCTCACACGAGAGAAATGTCAAAGTTTACCAGAAACATCTTAAAGGACCCGTCCATTAGCCAGACAGATATACAATGACAGGGAGAGAACACACACACACACACACACACACACACACACACACACACACACACACAAACACACACACCTGTCAGCGGATCGATAATCAGGAATCACCTTCACCTGACCACGTTCACCTTACACACACGTTTAAGGCCCGGCCAGAATAAACGCTTCCTTGTAGGACCTTCCCATTACCACCTCTGACCGCAAATGTGTGTGCTCGGTAGGCCCAGGAACTTGACCGTTTGGGGGAGAGGGAGAGCACATATCTGGCCCTTAAGGAGGGGTGGGATGTTGCCTCTGTGAGCCATCGTAACCCATGCTATAAAGGACCTCAGGAGGAATGTGTGTTAAACAGGAACTTCTTCCGTCTTTAAAGATATCTTAATGAATCATTGTATATCACGAGTACGAGCTATAACCATAAAAAAAAAACAGATGCTTCCTTAGGTGCTGCTCACTTTGGGTCTACTGCCGAATAATTTTCCTCCTCACTCTCCTTCGCCTTCCTTCTTCTTTTACTTCCCCTCACATATCCCACCGACTTCTCCTTTTCCAAAGTTAACCTCCATCTTCTCCATACAACTTACATACCTTCTACTATTCCTCCTACATCCTGTCTTTTCTTCCTTCTCCTCCTCCGCCTCCTCATTCATCAAACCTTATCCGATTTTTATGACCTACATTAGAGCGTAAACTAACTAAACATTTGGTTCATTTGTTCCATTCACATACATTATCAATTTTGTAAATAAAGTTTTGCCTATCTTCTCATGTCTCGTCATTTATATGGCGACAAAAACGTTGTGACTGAAGACGTAGATAAGATAAGAGAGAAGAGATAAGAGGGAAATGGACGATGTAAATACGGGGGGAAATATTTGAATAAAAGAGAAGGAATGAAATACCAAGGTGACAGAGGAGATGAGAGAATAGACGACTCAAAATGAAGACATGGCTGAGAAAGGAAAGAGAAAGACGTGTCTAGAAAGGGCAAACAAAAGAAGAAAGATTGGACTGAGATAGGAGGGAGAAAACTAAACAAAGAAGGAAATGGAAAAGAACGGTGAGGATATAAAAGGTGATGGAAACTATACACTAAAAAATGTAAAAAAAAAAAAAATTGTGCTGGGAAAAGAAAACGCTGGAAAGAACAACGGACTAAGAGGAACGATACCATATAGATGGCTAAACTGCTGTGAGGAGGATGAGGTAGCTTTTGCGCTCGAGGGAATTAAAAGAAAACAAGGTAGATGAGCAGAAGGAACAGAAAGGGAGAGAACTGGTACTGGGTATAGTGTGGGTGGAGGGGCGACCTTGGGTAAAGAAAGGAGTGAAAAGGGTGGAAGGACAGGGTGTGTGCCTTGTGGGTGGAGGGAGGTGCGTCGGGAGGCAGGTTGAGATGGAGCAGATTCAGAAAAGCGGATGCACGGCGTCAAGAGAAAGAACAACCGGACAGTGTAAGTGTAGGAGTGACTGAAGGACATCAAGAGTGTATGGTGACTGTAGGGGCGGACGGACGAGGAGGAGGAAGACAGGCAGACAGGCAGGGCAGAGTGTGGATTTGTGTATGAGTGCGTGTGTGTGTGTGTGTGTGGGGGGGGGGGGGGGGGGTTTGCTAAGTCACTGTGTTTGTTGGGGGAAAGAATAATTTGACCCAGGGTAGGCGGTGGCCGAACTGGTAGCGTACTGGACCCACATTCGCCGCGTGATGGACGACGCGGGTTCGAATCCTCACACTACCACTCGGATTTTTCAGTCACCGCCGAGTGGCTTAAAACTACCCACATGCTGTCCTGAAGACCACCCATCAACCCGGACTCTAGAGGAAGCCGTCCAAGCGAATCAAGAACGAGTTCCGGGGGGCAGCATGAGCCAATGCAAGATGGCGCCACTATAAACACTCGCCTGCGCCAGAACGGGCTGGGCCGACCATCAGGCCCCACCTGGAAGAAGCCTTGGGCCGACCATCAGGCCCCACCGGGAAGATGCCTACCGGCGCAATAGGCAACAACGTAAAAAAAAAAAAAAAAAATATGGAAAGGCGGAGCAGCAAAGACAGTATATTTTACGGACAGACAGGCAGACACAGTCAGACTATGAAACAGACAAACAGACAAAAACCGATCGACAAAGACAAATGCACAAAAAAACAGAGCAGAGAGGCACACACTGAGACACAGACAAAAAAAGTTAAGCTAACAATTAAATAGTGAAAACGCAGAGGGCAGGAAAAAAATAAATTAATATAGCATGGAAACCAAAAGTGACTAATAGAGACCACAAACAATTTCACGCAGGAAATAACCGCTGGACCAATTGACTGACGTAAAAAAAAAGACAGGAAGCTCGTTTAAAAATTTCATTATGGGACGGACAGTTTAAGGGGAGAGAAGAGGGAACGGGAGGAGGAAGTGGGAGGAAGGGTAGGGGTTAAAGGTGAGGTCCCTCCCCCTGTCCTCTTCAGGAAGGCAAAGGGCCGCGACACCTGAACAGATGAAGAGGGAAAGGAAAATAAACACTTCCTCATCACGACTTCCTTCTTATTCACTTCACCACGTTTTTTCACCTTATAGATTCATATTTTATTTATTTCAACTTTTCATTTGTTTGTGTTCTCCTTCACCGCCGTACTTAAGCAGTTTACAATTAAAACCGACCACGCCTTTCTAATAACCGTCTTGCATGCGATTTTTTCCAGTTATTTTTTCCTCCTTTTTTCATCATCAAAACTTTCACAGCACTTCACTATGTTGTATTTATACGCTGCGTTTGCATGCCAATTTCATCATTCTTCCTTCTCTTCTCCTGCATACGGACACGCACACGCGCACACAAATATACATGCACGCACATACACAAACACACCCACCCACCCACACACACACACACACACACACACACGTGGAAGCTAATCTTCGCACACAAAGCTATAAAAGAATTTCTGAGGCGAGGCGACGCCGAGAGATGAACGCAAACATTCATTAATTCCAATAAGACGCGCTGCACCTGCAAAACGTCCGCCGGGACACACTTAAAATGCGTCAAGAGAGAGTAATTTGGCAAGGCAAACACGGCAACATAACGTTTCCTTCATCCTGTCCGCCTCAACGACGCTGCTCTATCTCTTTTTTTATATTTTATCTTAACCCTTCGCTTCTTTCTCTTTTTTATATAGTTTCTCTCTTCTCGTTCCAACCAATCAACCCTTCCTTCCTTCTCTGCCCCTAACCTCCCATCCCACTCCTCCCTTCCTTTTTTATCACCCTCCTCGTGCTAGGCGATAATGTTTTCGTTGTTGTCCGTTTCTGTGTGTTTGTTCGTCGGGTTGTTATCCATACCTCGATAACGTAACTCTTTTTTTATTATTCCTACTATGTATCTATTTTCACGTACCAATTTATTTTGGTCTATATCTTTTTTCTTTTCCCTAACTTTCCCTCCTTCTCCTTCCTTCCTTTCATTTCTAATTTTCATTCCCTCATCTCTCTCTCTCTCTCTCTCTCTCTCTGCCGCTACCACCACACTACCACCACACCACCACCGCAAGCACGTACACCACAACCACCTCCACCACCACCACACTACCACCACACCACCACCACAACCACCGCCGCCACTACCACCACACCACCACCTCAACCACCGCCACCACTACCACACTACTACCACACCACCACCACAAGCACGTACACCACAACCACTGCCGCCACTACCACCACACCACCACCACAAGCACGCCCACCACAACCACCGCCGCCACCACCAACACACCACCACCACGAGCACGCCCACCACAACCACCGTCACCAAATCACCACCACCACCACAAGCATGTCCCATCACAGCCACCGCCCTCACCAACCCACCATCCCCACACCAACATCGCAACCATCAAAGCACCCTTAACCACCATTGTACTACCAATATCCACTACGAACACATTATGACTACGACCATAGCACCACTGCAACTTTACCACCGTCATCACCACCACTAGCAGCACCACCACAGCCCATGTCGCCCCCACAACTACCACTATCCTTTCCACACTACCCAACCTTTATGGTGTTAAAAAAAAACTCTCCACATTACTCCAAATCCGGGATGATAGGTAAGCCATACGCTCTATATGGGAAGCTACAAACGCATGTTATGAATTATTATTAATACAATGAAGGGAGGCCAAGTCCTCTGACCGTGCTTTTGTGTTCCTCCAAGTACCTGCGCTATTACACCGTTTGTGTACGCCTACAGGCCTTTGTGCGTCGCTGCTGGTAAAGGTATGGACGCACAGTACACATGTGTCCGTGTATATGCCTAACAGGAGTATTTGAAGCGGTTGGGTGTATTCAGTCACTTAATTCAGTGCGTAGATTTATGTTGCTTTATCTTGTTTTCTCTGTACTAGAGTTAGTTTGTCGGGACGCACTGGCCACTGTATACAGAAGGACACCTAAGCGTTGAGTATGATTCAAGGCAAATGCCGGGATGGCGACTGCATGGTGTGGGCCGGCGGATGTGTCTTGCATGTCTGGATGTACTCGCCGCTGTACACAGCAGGACAACTAAGAGCAGTGAATGATGCAAGGCAAGAGCTGGAGGGCGGCTGCAGGGTGTGGGCGGGCAGGTGTGCAGGCGTGTAGGTGCATGAGTCTCGTCGAAGGCATGCTCATGCCGCCGCCTCGTATCACCAACACAAACACACCGCCGATCGCCAAACCATCAGTCAGAGGCAGACCCCCTGACTGGCGCCCTTATCCCAGGACCACCATGTATTGCTCCCACAAGGCGAAGGACGCCCCCCACCGACTCCCCACATCCACCCCAGCCTTTGTGACACACTGGGGACCTCCTGCAGCGGTCTTCAGCCTCCCAGCACCGCCCTCACCTGCCTCCTCCTATTGGTGCCTCTTGACAAAAGTGTTATTCATGACCTGATTGTTTACCGTCCCGCGCGAAGGAGAGGAGAACGAAGAGGCGGCGAATGTGGGAAAGAAGGAAACATGGATACAAAGATGTTTGATCATAATAATTACCAATAACTTCCATGGCCGTTGAACATTTTACATCACTCTCTGTAGATTGGTTCGAGAAAATTTAGCTCGCTCATGTCGCAACGAGGTAACAATCGACACAATTTTCGGATTTTTTAACTAATTATTTATACAGAAAATTTGCTCCAACGAAAGATGACTAAATTCGAAATGAGAATGTCACCCAATGTCTGGACTGAATCGCCTCGCTTGGATTTGTAGACAATTTTCCGAGTTGTCGCTTCAGGTTGCCGTATTCGTCTTTTTCAGTGACAAGAGAATAGGTAGCTTCAGTCGCTCTACGTGCGACTAAAAAGGATAATAACAACACTAATAATAATAATAATAATAATAATAATAATAATAATAATAATAATAATAATAATAATAATAATAATAATAATAATAATAATAATAATAATAATAATAATAATAATAATAATAATAATAATAATAATAATAATAATAATAATAATAATAATAATAATAATAATAATACGAAGAAAAAAGGAGTGAAAGAAGGAGAAAAAGAAAAAGAAATAGAAAAAGAAAAAGAAAAAGAAAAAGAAAAAGAAGAAGATTTCTTGTACTATTACCTATTAACAGTGGTGTTCCACAGGGCTCTGTCCTATCACCCACTCTCTTTCTGTTATTCATCAATGATCTTTCCATAACAAACTGTCCTATCCACTCATACGCTGATGACTCCACTCTGCATTATTCAACTTCTTTCAACAGAAGACCCTCTCAACAGGAATTACATGACTCCAGGCTGGAGGCTGAAGAACGCTTAACCTCGGACCTTACTATCATTTCCGATTGGGGTAAAAGCAACCTTGTGTCCTTCAGTGCCTCAAAACCCCAATTTCTCGACACAATCTTCCAAACACCTATCCCCTATTCTTCGACAACACTCAGCCGTCACCATATTCAACACTAAACATCCTCGGTCTATCCTTAACTCAAAATCTCAACTGGAAACTTCACATCTCTTCTCTCACTAAATCAGCTTCCTCGAGGTTGGGCGTTCTGTATCGTCTCCGCCAGTTCTTCTCCCCCGCACAGTTGCTATCCATATACAGGGACATTGTCCGCCCTCGTATGGAGTATGCATCTCACGTGTGGGGGGGCTCCACTCACACAGCTCTCTTGGACAGAGTGGAGTCTAAGGCTCTTCGTCTCATCAGCTCTCCTCCTCTTACTGAGAGTCTTCTACCTCTTAATTTCCGCCGATATGTTGCTTCTCTTTCTATCTTCTATCAATATTTTCATGCTGACTGCTCTTCTGAACTTGCTAACTGCATGCCTCCCACCCCTCCCGCGGCCCCGCTGCACGCGACTTTCTACTCATGCTCATCCCTATACTGTCCAAACCCCTTATGCAAGAGTTAACCAGCATCTTCACTCTTTCATCCCTCACGCTGGTAAACTCTGGAACAATCTTCCTTCTTCTGTATTTCCTCCTGCCTATGTATATGGACACCTCTCCTCCCGAGATTGACCTCTCTTTCGGCTACCTCTTTAGATTCATTTTGTGAGCAGCGAGTAGCGGGCTTTTTTTTATTATTGTTTACTTTTTTTGTGCCCTTAAGCTGTCTCTGTTGTAAAAAAAAAAAATTATCGGAACGTACTTCGTATTTTTTTCGTCTTGGAATATGAAAGTATCCTTTTTTCAACCGTGTCTCTATTAAATATTTGCAGTTATTCCTTTGTTTAATTATTCTGTTTGTGCATGTCTTAGTGTGTGTGTGTGTGTGTGTGTGTTTATAAGAGAGAGAGAGAGAGAGAGAGAGAGAGAGAGAGAGAGAGAGAGAGAGAGAGAGAGAGAGAGAGAGAGATAGAGACCCAGAGAGAGAGAGAGAGAGAGAGAGAGAGAGAGAGAGAGAGAGAGAGAGAGAGAGAGAGAGAGAGAGAGAGAGAGAGAGAGAGAGAGAGAGAGAGAGAGAGAGAGAGAGAGAGAGAGAGAGAGAGAGAGAGAGAGAGAGAGAGAGAGAGAATTTCTGAATGTTGGATGGGCTGCAGCGGCGAGGTAATGGAGGAGGTTGGTACAGGAAGGAATTGGAAAACTGCAAAGGAAGGAGGAATGCCATCAATAAGACTAGAGAAAGAGAAGGGAGAGGGAAGGAGAGGGAGAGGGTTAATAGAAGGGAATTGGACAGGGAAGAGAAGGGTAAAGAATAGTTTTCTGGTAAAGGGAAGAAGGGAAGGGTGGGTGGTTTTAAGGGTGAGTGGAAACAAAACTTGAGGAGTGGGGAGGAGGAGGGTTTAAGAGGGGAAAGGATGGTAGGGAATGTTTCTTGGGGAAAAAGGGATAAAAACGGAAGGTAGGAAGTGGGAGATGGGGATGTTTGTTGGGCAAGGGGCGAAGGAAGAGTTGGGGGTAAGAGTTAATTCGGAGAGGTAAAAAAAGGACCAGGGAGGCGAGAGGAGGGTTATATGGTGGTAATCGAGGGAAGTGAGGCGAGGGGATTGTTTTCAGAGGGGATGGAATGTTTTCAGGGTGGCAGGAGTAGGCGAGGAAGGGGACGGTCTCAGGCGGAGGGAAGGGAGCTGAGTCAACACCGCCCCTCACACCCAGCTGACGTCACTTCTTTGTATACTCAAACATATACACAGCCCACATGCATACACGCAAGCAAACACACACACACACACACACACACACACACACACACACACACACACACACACACACACACACACACACACACACACACACTCTGGAAGACAAAACTCAACGCATTAAAAATTTCTGTAAAAGATGAGAGAATGCAAACAGAACTCAGCTCGCCAGTTCCTCTCCCTCGTTCACTCAAAAGGAAAAAAGATAATGCACTTCCCAAGGCAAAGCTGAACGTTTCCTGGGGGAGAGAGGAGAGAGAGGCAGAAACAGCAGCGGCAGGAAGACCAAAACAGCCAGCGACCCACCAGAACACGAGAAAAAAAAAAAAACTGCAGATTACTAAGCGGTGTTGTGTAGTTCTCCAGTGTCCGGTCTTTCTGGTTATAAAAAGAGAAAAATTCAAGATCTATTCACAGCTTTTTTTTTGGGGGGGGGATATGCAAAGGGAAGGGGTGGAATAGGTCAGTCATGTGCTCCTCTGGCCTTTGTCTGTCAGCTGGTTCTCAAGAGGAAAAGTTTCATGCCCCAGACATCCTTCACATTTATCTCGCCAACAAATTTAGGGGTTGGAATAGGTCAACCATGTGCTCCCCATAGATCTCTCTTTCACGATGAGCCGCGTAATGTGAGTTCTATAAACAAATAAACAACAAATATTCGTCCAACTGAGTGTACGCAAATAAGAAGGAAGAAGGAACTGGCGAGGATAAGAACAGAAGACAAATGATATGATTCCTCACGTCCTCTTCACGAAGACCTATAAAGACCAACTTAGCCTTACATTAAACGTAGCCAGTATGACGTGACAAAGAGAAGGGAGCTAGGGACTACTCACAAAAGGTAACACGGGAAGATTTTTTTTTAAAGAAGCAAACAGCGAATGAGAAAAAAAAAGACCATCCAAGGCCATCTGAAGTTGAAGGCGTGGAAGTTAAAACCAGCCATGCTTGTGCTCCAAATAAATGTTGCTTCTATGATGAGTTACATGATTTGAGTTCAACAGATGCCAAGTCTCCCATCCACTTGAGTACATGGAACAAGACAGCAAAGGATATGTTCTTAAGAGATCAACTAAGCGTTTCCCTTAAATGCCATTATTTATAAAGAGTCGCGAGCCCTATTTAACACCAAGTCAACCATCAACCCAAATCAGTTTATGTCGTAAAAGAAGAAAACTGGATGCCGGAGAGGATAAGTATAGAAGATAATGTCAGCCATGCACTCATCGTCAATCTTGTCGTCATGAGGAGCCGCGTGACCCGAGTCGACCATTCCCTCCAACTTTGCATATGCGATGAAAGGGAAAGAAAATTGGAGGTCGCTGATGATAAGTACAGAGGATTATAAAAGGAAAAAAAGTCAAGCACACAGCAGCAGCACGTAAGCACCGCATCATGCAACACTTAAGTGCTGGGCGGCCACTTGACGAGCTCTTTGCATTCCAAAGTAAGTGCAGGTATTACCGACACTTCCAGCAGCAGACAAGAGACCAAGGCCATAACAAGGGAGAGAAGAACTAGGACAGGAGGGAAGGGGTGGTCGGAGGTGATGGAAGGGGGGAAAGGGTGAGGGAGGGAGGGAGGGCGATGGAACACCCAACACTCAGCCCCATGTTCGGGCGTCGTCATGCACCCCTGGACAAGCAAGGAAATGCATTGAAAGGACGAACTTCCTGGTGTAAAGCGCGAAACAAATTGCTTCGGGTACACTGCCGTAGAACGAGGGAGGATGGAAGTAAAAAACAAAGTTTCTAGATATGACCTTTCTCTTCAATAGTAAGTTCACTTTTAAACACGTATTTGTTTGAACCAACTTTCTTAAATACACACACACACACACACACACACACACACACACACACACACACACACACACACACACACACACACACACACAATAAAAAAAAAACGTTTGAAGGATAAATTCGAGTACATACGTATTCGTTAGAATATACTTTCTGAAAAACACACAAAACATTAGGACAAATTCGAGCACATTCGTATTTGTTTGAAACGACTTTTTTGCAACAATATCGCATTGAACTGCATTGGAAAAACAATATCCCGAGTGATTTGCAACATCGTCAGAGGTTACTACACTAAAAGAACAAAAGCAGGTAAATACATAAATACGTTAATTATTGAAGCTGTGCTTCAAAATCGCGAAGAAAGAAAAATGACTAACTCTCCGCTAAAAAGTAATTAATTTTAACCTTTTTTTGTAACAAAGCGAGGAAGTTATTGGAAGGAAAAACTGCCGATATTTTTACCCAAACCCACTTTCTGCAATACTTCATTCCCTCCCGTGTTCCCCTGGCGCCGAGTCGAGTCTCAATCTGCATATGTCGTAATTTCATTTCGGGGCAGCCTCTCCCTCGAGCTTTTCTTTCTCTCCCTCAGCAGGTGTCTAGACGTGAAGAGCATCAGTGACAAAAAATAGTGAATCAATTTTATTTTCTATGTAGTAAGACGTTCACTTAGGGAGAAACAAACTGTGCTCTCCTATCACAATAATCTATGTTTATTACGCCACAGTGCTCGTCACCGCCGCTTGAAGGAGGGTGGCGAGGAGGCAGGGAAGGGGAGGCAGGATAGGGGAGACAGGAAAGGGGAGGCAGGGAAGGGCTGACGGGGAAGCGGAGGCAGGGTAGGGAAGGCTGGGAAGTGGAGGCAGGAAAGGGGAGACAGGGAAGGTGGTGTTGAACTACTGCATGTCTCCGTCTCATGTCTGTTGTTTAGTCCGTCTGCCTGTTTCTTTCCTAACGACATTTTCTTTTTTTACCGGGAATAATTTTTTTTACAGTAAGTGAGACAGCTCAAGGGCACAAAACAAAAAGTCAACAAAAAAGCCTGCTAAACGCTGCTCCAACACACGCATACAGAATAAGATGCCAAAAGAGATAAACTTGTCCCGGAGTCCGTCTTAATTCGTTATACTTTTCGTCGTTAGCTTCATCTTAACTTTTTCGTATTTCATTTCTTGAGACAGAGAAAATTTTATCATTACACTAATTGACGTAATTACTTGTACTCGCGCCTCTCCTTCCGCCCACATTTTCTGGCACTTTCATGATTTTATTCATTCTTCATATTTTCTGTCGCGGTTTCCATTTTTTAGTCCCTTATTATTTCCCCTCGTTGCTCGTCCTTCCAATTCATTTTCGTCCTCATCTTCTGCGCCCATATAATTATCTACATTTCATTTTTCCCCAACGTTCCTTCCCAACTATTTTTTTTCCTCCCCAACGTTTTCTTCTTTCCTGTCTAATCTTTTTTTTCCTCCTTTACATCTTTTCCCAATTACTTCTTCCCGTCCGTCGCCACTCATTGCTTCTATTCTTCTTTCCTCTCTTTTTTCCTTTTGCCATTTGTTCCCTCCACGTTTCAGAGCTCCTCCCCCCTTAATGCCTACCACTTTCTCTTCTCACCCTCTTCTAAGCACCTACAACCCACTCACATCCACACCCAGCCCACACCCAAACACAATCTTTTACAAATTGTCTAAGCCCTACCGTTGTTTGTTTAGCTAATTAGATCATCTTTCTCATCTTCTTTTTCATCTTTTCTCTTTTTCGTTTCATTTGGTGCCACATCCTTTACCCTCACTTCCATACCCCACCCTTCTCTTGTTTCTTTTCCTTTCCTTCCATACCACTTCTCTCCGTTTACTTCTCTTTTGAGAGTTCCCACGCCACACCTCGCCACCACAAGTCTTCGTCCACTGATGAACAGAAAAAAAACGAACCAAAGTTAAACAAAAACAAGGAAAAGTTCTGGATATTTTCCCCAACGTTACAGTCCTCCACGCTTATTGTTTGCTTATTTTCCTTAATTTCCTTCATTATTTCAACTATTTTTTTCATTCTTTTTTTTTACTTTCCAACTGACTCACATACTCCGCCATGGAATCATATTAGTATTTTTCTAATCCATGATAAACTGTCGTACACGTGATCCGTTTTCTTTTTATTTAACTTATTGATTTATTTGTTTAACTTTCCATTACATAATTTTTTCCCTTATTAACATTTCACTTAAAACACTTTCGCATAAACCGTATGACAGCTTTGCGCGCCGATGATGTCTCCATGATCAAACGGAGTAAAGAAAGCAAGATTTACGAGTCCTCGTCCAAGTCCTCATCTGCCTTCATGTTAAGTAATTAATCGTTCCGTGCCATGGCTGAGAGGCTACGAGAGGGAGACCAGATTTGAGGATCACAGGAGAGAGGAAGGAAAAGGAGGAGAGGTGGAAGAAACGAGGGAAGTGGGAAAGGAAGGATCGTAGAAGGAGGGAGGCACGGATGGGAACGAGAGGAAGGACAGATTTGGGGATCACAAGAAAGAAGAAGGAAAAAGAGATGAGAGGGATAAATAGAGGAAGAGAGAAAGGAAGGAAGGGGCCATAGGGAGCTATGAAATGAAGGAAGGCAAATGTGAGGCGAGGAAGGAGGCACAGATGGGAGGATAATGGGTGGATAGGCGAGATAGAGGAAAGGAAAAAAGGAGGTATAAAGGGGAATTAGGCGACGGCAAGAGGAGAAGGGAAAAGGGAAAGAAGGCAATGAAGGAGACAAGGAGGGACGAGGGTAGGAGTAAGGGGCTGTTGAGGGAAGGAAGGAGCACTTGAGGCGAGGAAGGATGGAAAGAGAGAGGGAAAGAACAAAGCGGGGAGGGACAAATGGGGAAAAAAAAAAAGAAAAAAAGGGAAGTAGGAGAGAGGTGGAAAGTTGGATATGGAGGGAGGTAAGGAGGGAAGTGGAGGGAGGGAGGGAAGGAGAGAGGAAACTAATGTGGGAAATGTACCTTCACCACTAACCCACTTCCTCTTCTTACTATACGCTTGATAAAATAAAAAAAATATATATAAAAAGGGAAATGGAGGAGGGAGGGAAGGAGGTGGTCTGTTCCTTTGCCGCCAGACATCAGAGGCGAGGCAACACATTTTACTCACATACGCCGAGTTGACGTTACATATTTTTTTTAGTCTCCTGCTACAGAGAGAGAGAGAGAGAGAGAGAGAGAGAGAGAGAGAGAGAGAGAGAGAGAGAGAGAGAGAGAGAGAGAGAGAGAGAGAGAGAGAGAGAGAGAGAGAGAGAGAGAGAGAGAGAGAGAGAGAATTTATATAGCGCAGGTGGTTTGTTTTAGCTATGCTTGAATCACTTAAAACGCACACACCTAGATACAGCTGCACAATGGCATGCACCCATAACGACACACACACACACACACACACACACACACACACACACACACACATATTTGGAAACACAAACACGTGCACACATATGCAAGCAGACAACAATATGGAGGGAGCCAAAATTTGACATTATGAAAATAAATAAGGGATATAAAAATACACTCCTGGACCTTGCTCACACACCAAAAAAATATCTCTTACACAAAAACGAAACCGCAGTACCTTACCAGTTTTCAACACATGATCGGCATAAAAACGTATTAACTTTTTTTCCACATCACAGATGCAAAACCGATGTCAAAATAAACACCAGGCAGAAAAAAAAAATCTCATTCCTTTTTTCTTAACATTTCAACAGCCCTCAAATGTATTCAGAGACATTCCCCCCTAATATATAGGCAAGACTCTCATTAAACTCCTCCAAAGGAACCCAAAACCCATTCCGGTGAGCGATACCTTAAGCACAAACGTTCCCCATCATGGCTTCACCTCCTTCAGCAGTATAATCAGTCAGATACAGCGGCATACGAAGGGCCAGTTGGGGCTTGCTACCCTACCGGTTTCTCCCTCGGCCTGCCTTGCCCCAACTTGCTGCGTGCCTCCGTGACGTGGTGTTCACACTGTATACCCACGCACGTCCGTGGTGGTCAGGGCGTGAGGCAAGACACACAGCAGCCTCACAAGAGAGAGGGGGTGGGAGTGCAGGTGACGGCAGGAAGCGTTCAAAAGAGAAACAGATAGGAGATGTAACTAGCGAAAGGTGTGTGTGTGTGTGTGTGTGTGTGTGTGTGTGTGTGTGTGTGTGTGTGTGTGTGTGTGTGTGTGTGTGTGTGTGTGTGTGTGTGTGTGTGTGTGTGTGTGTGTGTGTGTGTGTGTGTGTGTGTGTGTGTGTGTGTGTGTGTGTGTGTGTGTGTGTGTGTGTGTTGGGGGGGTCAATGTGACTGAGGAGGCGTTGATCGCTTTGACGATAGCCTGTACACCTCTAAGACGGTACCTGGCGGTACGGGCTCTGAACGGAACAAGAGTGTTCTGGTGTCGGGTTGGTCGGGTGAGAGAAGGGAGGGCGGGTGGGAGCAGGTGTCTATGGCGTAAATTACGGAGGAGGGACTTACCGAATTTCGTTAGATCTAGCTGATACCATTCATGAAGGGTGGGCAGATTCAGCTGAGCGAGTGCACTCTCGTTGGTGGTGTATGCAGTGCCCAGTATCTGTTTGCAAGCCCGCTTTTGAACTCTCTCTAGTTAGCGCTGCTGAGTCTTATTGATGGAGGACCCCCAAGCAGGGGAGGCGTAGAGGAGTTTGGGGAGCATAAATGTGGTGTACAGGTATTTTAGTGTCCGCTGGGGGCTTCTTGTGATTCCATCCGCCTCAACATGGAGTTTGTACGAAGCCGCCCTGATGATGGTGGTGACGTGATTGACCCAGCTCGGCTTGCTGTTCAAAGTGACTCCAAGCAGTTTGGTGGACTGCACTTTAGACCTTGAACCGTACGACTTCCAGCAGGTGACGACCAACCATCAGAAATGGCGGTGGGATGGCGGTGGTGGAGGTGTGGAAATGAGTCAATCACCAACGTCTTGTTAATGTTGATGACGTGGTTGTTTTGCGTCCAGCCCTGCAGTCGATCCAGAATGTCTTGTAGGGGCGTGTAATCAGGGGCTTTGTCGTCGATGGTGATGCCCACTGTGGAGTCATCCACGTACTTCCAGCTGTGAGGAGCGTCCATCAGTGCATCATTTATGAAGACGAGGAAACAAAGAGGCCCCATGCGCATTCCATCAGGAATCCCAGCAGAGAGGGGCAGGAGGGTGGAAGCACAGCCCTGATGACGCACAGTTTGAAGACGATGAGTGAGGAAGTCGGCCAACCAGGATGTCAGGTGGGAGGGGAGGCCGATGTTTTTGGCCTTGGTGATAACAGTGGTGTCAAAGTCACTTATATCATGTCAAGTTATACGCAGATTTGTGGGAGGAGACACGGCAGAGGCGTGGCTTATGCGTGACGCTGCTTGGTGCCAAACTAGAGAATGTAGAAACTGGGATTTAAAGAAAACGAAGAAAGACGGACTAATTTAAATCAATCACTTCAACATGCCCCCTCCCCCCCCTCTCACATCCCACACCGCCGTTTGTAGGCATTAGAATTACAGTCACGCATACCACAATAAAAAGGCATTTTTTTCGTCAGTGGCTTGCCTGAACGTACGGTGAAAGAAGGCAAGCATGCACATCCAAAGTGCACACCCATCCGCAACTTTAGCCCGTGAACTGGCGGGCATTTGGTATCAAAGTGACGTCATCCCGCTGCTCCGCCCCAAATCGCAGTTTTGAAGGCAGAGTGACTTGACTTGTAAGTGACTTTGAGTGGTGTGGTCAACCAGATCGAAGGCTTTCCGGAAGTCAATGTAAGAGAGAGCAGTGAAGGTTTTCTAGTTTCTAGGTTTTTAAAAATGAAATCCAGGAAACTGATAAGACAGTGTGTTGTGGAAGAGGGTCTTATGTTGCCGAGCTGCCTGGGATCAATTTTGTAATGAACGGTATCATATGCCCAGGTAAACACAAAGTCTTCACAAAACAGGATGGAGATTGGTGTGATAGCTATGGGTCTTAGTTCATTTAGCAAGGTGGGGTTATTGACTTTGGGAATGGGATTAATGAATGAGGTTTTTCAATCTGTGGATCATTTACTCTGAGTAAGGGAGGTATTTATGATACAGGTGAGGGGGAGGCAAATTCATAAGCGAACTCCTGATAGAGTTTGATAGGTGACTCCAAAGGGGTGGTAGGCCTTTTGAGTTTAAATGATCAAAGCTTCTCGGCAATTTGAAACTCTTCAATAGTGGGAGGAGGTGACGGGGAAGGGAGAGGGGGAAGGGAGGAAGCCAGGGAGGGAGGCAAAGGCTAGGGGGGGGGGGGGGGAGGCTTTGGCACACAGATGAGAAGTGCGAGTTAATCAATTCAGCTGCTTCAAAGGGGGAGGAGGAGGAGGGGAGACAGGGGAAGGCCGACGATGGCTTACCCAGGCCACACAAGTGACGGATCTTTGAGAACAACTTGCTGGTTTTGGTGCTCTCCAGACTTTGTAATTTGTTGGGATAGTACTCCTTCCCATGTGTGTGTGTGTGTGTGTGTGTGTGTGTGTGTGTGTGTGTGTGTGTGTGTGTGTGTGTGTGTGTAAGACCTTCAAAACAGTGTCTAATGTTAATGATAAGAAAAGCATCAATAATTAATAATAACAGAAATAATGATATTTATAATAATAATAATAATAATAATAATAATAATAATAATAATAATAATAATAATAATAATAATAATAATAATAATAATAATAATAATAATAATAATAATAATAATAATAAGTGACAATAATTGTAGTACTCGTAGTTATAATAATAATAATAATAATAATAATAATAATAATAATAATAATAATAATAATAATAATAATAATAATAATAATAATGACAATAATAATAATGACCTCCCCTCGACGAAGATTTAATCAACTCCAAAACTGATCAAGAATACTGGAGGTCAGCCGCAGCATAGCAACACGGCCCCCTCCTCCCCCTCGAGGCAGATGACTAATGACGCCACTATGCATTACTGCTTTAGGGTCACGTAAGATGACCAGCACGTAGAGTAGGACGGGGTGCGAGGCGTGCTGAGAATGTTTGCAAGGGCAAGGGGTGTAAGAGAAGGAGGTGGAGGAGGAGAAGCATGGAGGGGTAATGGCAAGTCTTTTATGCAGAGGGAACGCAGACATGGCTTTGCATCACATTAGCCTACTCGTAGCTATATGTGGGTGGATGAATGTAACTTATGACATCTACTGATGGTGTCAAGCTGTGCGAGGGAAAGAAAGCTAACCTATTTATAAAAGACAGCGAATGTGCAAGTGGAGATGAAATTAGTCTAGCTGTGGGTGGGTGGGTGGACGTTGCTCCTGACACACTAAGCGACAAATGGAAACATGGAAACATGGAAATACAGGCAACAGAAAGCGTATTGGCTAATTACGAGGTTGCCCACTTTGGTGAATTAATCTGCTCGACAGCCAATTGGGGCCTGGGGAGCAAATGAAAGCACCTCAGTATTCAGTTTACTACTGACGCAACGAAATGACGGTCGATTCGATATTGAAAGAGTTGATGGTATTTGCATTTACTACTTCTGAGAGAAGATTGTTCCAGTGGTGGATGACTCCGTTTGAAAAGAAACTCCTTCCAATGTCTGTTTTACATTGACTCGACTGAATGGGTAAACCGTTATTTCTAGTTCTTGAGTTGGTTTGCAGATCAAAGAATTTGGAATAATCGACGTTATTGAACTTTTTCAGGTATTTGAAGACTTGAATCATATCCCTCGTAGGCGTCTTTTCTCCAGTGTAAAGAGATTGAGTCGCTTGAGTCGTTCCTCGTACGATTGAGCTCTTAAGGTTGGAATCATTTTCATTGTGCGTCGTTGAATCCTTTCCAGTAAATCGATGTCCTTTCTGTAATTAGGAAACCAGACCTGTACTGCATACTCGAGATGCGGTCTTACCATGGAATTATACAAGGATAGCATCACGTCTGGCATTTTACACTCGAAGTTCCTCGCTATAAACCGGAGCAGAGTGTTGGCTTTGTTATATGTTTTTTACAGTGATTCGCGTGTTTCAGGTCACTGCTGATAGTGACCCCAAGATCCTTTTCCTCCTACATCGCCTGCAGAGGTTTCCCATTCATGATGTATGTGTGGTTACTATTTCTGGATCCAATGTGCATTTTTTTAAAATGTGGCCAATAGCACCGGTAGGCTTATCCATAGGGGCCTGATGGTCGGCATGAGCCCGTTATGGCGCAGGCCATTGTTTATAGTGGCGCCATTATTATTGGCACATGCTGCCCCCCGGAGCTCATTCTTAGTTCCACTTGCGCTGTACAGCTTCTTCTAGAGTCCGGGTTGATGGGTGGTCTTCAGGACAGTATGTGGGTAGTCTTAGGCTACTCGGCGGCATGACTTTGCATTTGTTAACATTAAAGGACATTTGCCATTTTTCCGACCATTCAATAATGTGACTGAGGTCTTTCTGAATGATTTCGCAGTCGGTCTTTGTGAGGGCCTTTCCACCCACCTTGGTGTCATTAGCAAATTTCGATATTGTGGATTTCAGTCCTGATTCTAGGTCGTTGACATATATATATATATATATATATATATATATATATATATATATATATATATATATATATATATATATATATATATATATATATATATATATATATGATAAAAAGAATGAGTCCCAGCACTGACCCTTGAGGCACTCCACTAGTGACTGGAAGCCAATCGGAAGGCTGTCCGTTGAGTAGTACTCATTGTTTTCTGTCGGTGAGCCAATCTATTATCCACGCGATCACATTGGCTCCAATGCCCGCCGAGTGCAGTTTCTTAAAGAGTCGCTCGTGCGGTACCTTGTTGAAGTCTTTCTGAAAGTCCAGGTATATATAACATCACTGGGGATGTGGTCATCCCAGTTCTTATATATACCTTGGAAGAAGTCTAATAGATTCGTTAAGCAGGAGCGCTTGTTTCTGAAGCCATGCTGGGTGTCGGAGATTATATTATTGTTTTCTAGAAACTTGACAAGTTTGTCTATAATAATCTTCGAGTATTTTTTTCCTGCCACTGATGTCAAACTTATGGGCCTGTAGTTTAATGCAACGCTTTTGTCTCCTTTTCTTTTAATTGGTGTTACGTTCGCCATCTCCCAGTTTTCTGGGACCTTGTTCAGTTGTACTGACCCGTTGAGTATGTTAGTGAGTGGCTGAAGTATTTGCTGTTTAATCTCTTTTAATAACCGCGAGGACAAGTTGTCGGGTCCCATTGACTTGTTCGTGTCGAGTTTGTCCAAGTACTTTTTCACTTCTTGGTCGCATATTGAGTCAATTTCCAGGGGCGTGATGCCCCTCGGCGGGTTAGGGCTCTTGGGAATGGTTTCAGTGTCCTTCATTTTTACCTTTCTGTAACGTACTGTATATCACTCCCACACCATATGAGTAGAAGAGAACTAGATCGTTAACACTCGGCCACTTTTTTTTTCAATGGTATTACCCAGTTTAGAAAGTGTTATGTTCTGACGATTTTTTTCATTTATTACAAATATTTTTTTTCTTGACTTAAAGCACAGTGCAGCAGAAAACGTCCGTAAAACACTTGATTCGGCGTGTCTCTACTGAAAATTAAGTTTGCAGAAAGTCACTAAAAATAATTTCATGACATTCAGAAACAGCTTACATTTTCAGGCTGCGAAATTGTGTGTTAGATTTATCGTGTCGAGAAAAATTGTGTCGCGGAAATAAGTAAGAGAAATACACCGTTCGGTCCTTGATACGAGAGTGGTCGGATACATAAAGGAAGAAAAACATGAAAAGGCAGGAAAAAAATGACAGATGAAGAAGCAAAAGGAAGATAAGTACCTGGATATGAATGATGGCTAAGTTGATAGAAACAGTTAAGACAAAACATACAGATAGAAAAGAAAGGGAGGTAGTAGATAGATAGAAAACACATGGAGATAAGCAGTTAGATACATAGGTAAGTAAAAAAAAAAAAAAAAAAAAAAAGACAGACAGACGAATGACAACATACTAAGCACATCAAAAGTAATACAATGAAAAACAGTTGGAAGGATGAAATTAAAGATATACCTAAAGATAACATGACCTTACGAGGCACACGGCTCTTTGCTCGCCTCTCCCATACCCGCCCGCCCGGCCGCCTCCCGGTGCCCGTCTGTAGCCACACTTAGCGCCCCGCAGCAACTTATCCGCCGTGTTTGAGAAAGCGATCAGTGAACAGCGACGGAGCTTCAAGGGCGTCAAGGCGCTGAGGGCGTGTCGGGTGCTGTGTGTCAGGGCCGCGAGCATCTCAGACTCGAAGCGGCGGATATAGTTCGTCTTGTTATATCGACCCTGCTCCTCATAATAATTATTTTCTTCCGTTCTTACGTTTCCGTTCTGGTAATTTTCTCACTTAGAGTGTCTGTTGTTTTCTTTTTCCTCCTCTTTCTGTTCTCCGCCTAGCTCCTATTCCTCCTAATCCTATCCCTTTACTCCCTTTTCCTTCCCATTTTCTTCCTCTTTTTTCTTATATTCATCACACTCCTATTCATTCATATTTTCCTATACTTCTTCCTTTTCATTTCCTACTTTTTATACTTTCCCTTTTCTCCTTAACTCGTTTTCCTTCTGTTACTCCCTTTATGTGTCCCTTTTATTCTCTTCTTCTGTTAGTACTCCTTTAATTTTTTTTCACTCCTCCTCCTAATCCTCCTCCTCCTCCGTCCCTCTCTGTGCCTCGGCCATCCTCCAGGTCGTCAGTCAGCCATTTACAGGCCGTGGCAGCCCAAGACTTTTTTTAATTACCTGCGTCAGTAACCTGAAGCGGCACTGTATGTAACTCTCTCAGCCTCCCCATTACCATCTCTCTCTCTCTCTCTCTCTCTCTCTCTCTCTCTCTCTCTCTCTCTCTCTCTCTCTCTCTCTCTCTCTCTCTCTCTCTCTCTCTCTCTCTCTCTCTCTCTCTCTCTCTCATACTCTCTTTCTCTCTCAAAATGACGGAAATAAGCTTATCTTTTGTAATTGTAGTTGATCTTACCATACGAATTTAGACTGATATGCAATAAAAAAAGCCTAAAATATTCCGTACACTCGCCTCCGTATTTGCTCCTGCTCACCGCCACGAAATGCACGCGTTATATTGGTCACGGCGACACCTATTCTTAACTACCATCCCCCTCTCACACTCTGTCACCGCCGCCAACTTAAGGCCCCGAAGGTTGAGCAGTCTCCGTTATTTGTTTCATTTATATTGTCTTTTCATTCCTTTACTCGCTTCTCGTTTTCTTTATTTCCCGTTGTTTGACTCGTCGATCCATTAGTCTCTGCCTGTATCTGTGTCTGTGTTTTTAAGTCTTTGTTTTTATGTCTGTATCAGCCTGTGTTCATACGTTTCTATTTGTGCCTGCCTGTGCCTTCTGTGTCTGCCTTTGGAGTTCGAATATATAAAAGTAAAAATAAAGGTGTTTTTTTATGTAAGTTTTGGTTTGGTTGGCAGTTCTGTAACCGTCGTTCATATTGCAAACGTAAAGGAATGTTGGCTCTATACAATTCAAAGGTAACTAGAAAGAATATGAACTGCCTTTTTTTGTATTTCCCGCGGTCAACTTTCTATCAAGATTACAGTCGAGTCGTTCTAAAAAATATGTACAGTTTTATCATCCTTTCCCTTTTCCAGTTTATATTTTTCGTTTTATTTTGGTGCCTTGCCGCGCGGGTTTATTCGTTGTCAGCTTCTCACTGTCAGTTACACATTCCGTCTCGCCTCCCTTCCCGCCCCTCACTCCTTTGAACTTCAGCAACTCTTTTAAATTTCGTACACTGAAATTTTAAATGCCGGACTGGTGGGTAACAAGTCTGCACTTTTACTTCTTCCCTTTTTTATCATTACGCTTTCCTCACCCACTCCCAGTATCTCTTTTTCTACCCTTCCTCATCTTCTTTTTCTCATCACCTCCTACTCTAACTACTGTTTCTTCCCGTCACTCCCATAAAGTTTTAAATATATTCAGGTAAATGTACCATCCAAATATTACCATCCCACAATATAAAAGTAATGATGATGATAATAATAATAATAATAATAATAATAATAATAATAATAATAATAATAATAATAATAATAATAATAATAATAATAATAATAATAATATATTGATAATAATAATTATAGTAAATACACTTTTATCACTCCTACTATTTACATTTTTTCCCTCGCCTATTTACACGCTCCTTAACGCCACTATAACCACTGAAAAAAACTCACAACGTAGTCCCGCACGCCCCTACCTGGCTGGTGAATATTCTTAATAACTGGCAACTGAGGATCTTCATGACACGCGTGGACAGCATGAGTTACGCGGTATGTCAGCCTTCCCTTCCCCGAGCACCAGTAAAAGGCTAATCTAATATTCCTCCTGAAGGGGTGCGAGGCGACTATAAGAAGCTGCCTCTAGGGTGGTGACGCGACAGAGGAAGGATGGAAGGAAGAAGGGGTGAAGAAGAGTATGTACCGTTGGCATGTGTCGTCGAGGTGGAGTGTGTGTGTGTCTGTGTGTGTGTCTGTGTGTGTGTGTGTGTGTGTGTGTGTGTGTGTGTGTGTGTGTGTGTGTGTGTGTGTGTCACTTGCAATTTGGCAAGGAAGGTGTGATGGGGTGTTGGCTTATGTAAAGGTGCGGAGAAGTGCAGTGTGTGTGTGTGTGTGTGTGTGTGTGTTTCGTGTGTATTTCTGTGAACACACACACACACACACACACACACACACACACGCACACACACACAGAAAGGTAAATGAGGTAGAGAGGAGAGGCATGCGTGTGTCAGGTCGGGATGGCGTGCAGGTGGAGGAAGGAAGGAACATACGCACAAACAGTTCAAGAAAATGTTGCCAAGCGGAGAAAAGCTGCAGTGGTGGTACAGTGCAGCCCTATTTTATCCGCCACTGTAAACACTAGAGCATAAAATAAGTCGGCGGCAGAGAAAAATAGTGTTATAATGCCACACCGTACGCAAAAAAGCTACCTACCTCCTTAAAAAGATTGAAATGAGAATGAACAAATCTTAAAGAAGCTGGACGCTGATGAGTGTAAATGACACATGTTTTAGATCGCCTTCATATTGCTTTGTGTTCTTGGATAGGGTTCACTTTCTTGGCTGATTGTACATGGCGTTGCCAGTAGACCACTCAGCAACGCACCACATGCAGCAGCGGCAGCCTAGCAATAATGTCCCCCACTGGCACACTTCCTCGAGGTTGGCCGATGAGTCTCCGCATCTGCTACCAATAAATTTTTCTCTTCCGCTGCTGAGCTTAATCTGACATGAATAAACAAGAAGTTATGCGATTTTCTGAGTGCGTGTGTCGTATTGGCCTTAGCTAACAACTCTTACTTCTGCTGCTGATTTGAATATGACCTCCATACAACTTAGCAGTGATACGATTTTTTGTAAAGGTTTGGGTTATCAGATACCTTGCTTCTCTTTGCCTTTATGCAAACAACCTTCGTTACGTTTGAAGTGATCATAATGTACTAACAGGATGAAAAAGTTTCGTCTATTTAGATCTTCTCATTTGTTTCTCAGGATGTTGCAATATTAATTAATCTGACCTGAGGCTCCGTGGCCCTTAAGCTATACAGACACACGGCTTAAGCATTCCAGTAGTTATTCTAAGTGCATCTCTTTTTTTTCTGAGTATACTGTATAAGGTATATCTACCTACCTTCCCGTCTATTCAATTATCTATCTATCAATTTATCTATCAATCTATCATCTATCTATCTATCCCTCAGCACACAATCCCTTGTATGATGTTTTAGATTCCCGTAACGTACCTAAGGTTGGGGACAGGTAGGCAGGTGGGGAGGCGGTGGCCAAGTGGTTAGCGTGCGGGTGAGCCCGTGGACCTAGGTTCGAGACCCGCCGATGCACACTGACAATTTCCACCCATCGCCGAGTGGCGGAAGATTACCCAAAATTCAGCGAGATTGTTCAAGTGGAGCACCCGGGAGGGGGGGGGGGGGGGGAGGGGGGAGGGCAGAATAGGCCAAGCAAGAGCTATATACCACGTCAGCCAATTAAATAAAAATTCCCCTGGGCCACTAACGGGCTGGGGTTGTCCAAGAAGCCTACCGGCGCTATAGACAGCACCTAAAGAGAGAAAAAAAAAAAAAAAAAGGTCATCCGCATAATGACACTAATCAGACAGTCGCGCTTTAAATACGGGTTAGGAAGAGGAGAAGTGTTCCTCCCTTTGCAGTGTAACTAATTTTCAAGGGAAGGGAGGTAACTAACTAAATAATGGGGAGCATACGTCCGCGGGGCATGGAATTTATAATTGAAGGTGAGGGGAACACCGTCCCGGGCAACGCCACTAAAATAAAATAGAAAATCAAAGCAAGAATAATGGAAAATCATATAACTGAAGATTATCTTTTTTTCAGAAGAATAGCATACTGAGATTAAATCTCCTAAAATCTGCTGTCTAGCCCAATCTGTTTTCTTGGCCGTGAAATGTATATAAAAAAAATGAACGAACTGTCTCTCTCTCCCGCCAGTGGAAGTTAATTAATTGGATTGTTTTTTGTGGGTACTCACGTACTGAGGATATATATTTTTACGTCTTTTGTTTTGCCTTTGGTCTGTCTCCTATAACGGAAAGAATAATAAAAAACTGCACGCCCTAACAGCTAACCTCAAAATATTCAAGGATAATTCTATAGTCAACTCCATGCAGTATATAAATGTACGTTTATTAAAGGTTCTGTCTTATTTTAACATCACTCATAACTCATATTTACATCCTTAAACAGACAATTTCCTATCCTGCTGAAAGACAGAACAGCAAGTGGTAATTTCTCAAAGTTACACAAAATCGCCGTATAATAACCTCAATAGGTCTAGAGACAAAGATCACTGCCGGTGATTTCTCAAGATAATGGACGAGAACCTTAAATTAGTCTTAAAAACTGGTGAAATAGCACTTGAGAGGAAGCCAAATAAACAGACGAAGAGAGAAAAAAAATAGAGCTAATCACACGGACAAGTAAGATAACGGTGCGTAAAATGGGTATAATCGTCTCGTTAGCTCTCAGGCGTAAAATGTGAGGCTCCGGCCAGGCTTTGCGCCGCCCACGTCCGCGAAAACTCTACGAGAAAGGAGGTAAAAGTAGAAAGACCAACAAAAGAGGTGAGGAGATACAGAGAGGAATTGGGGGTGACTACGGTGAGAGGTAAGGGGACGAAGGTAAAAATAAGCTCAAAAGGAAATAAACAGGAAGAGAAGTGGTAGAGAAGAACGATTAGAACAAAGAAAACAGTTGGAGGAAAATAAGTACCTGAAAAATAATAACTATAAATAGGATGAGGAGGGAGGACGGGAAGGATGGGTGGAAAGGGAAGGGGAAGAAGGAAAAACAGCTCAAGGGAGGATAAGCAGATAGAAGGGATATTAAGAAGGGACATATAGTGTGAGTGTAACTGGATGAAAAGAGAAACTATGACAAAAAAAAAAGAAGATGATTGGAAAGAGGAGTGAGGGTTGGGCGCTTGAAGAGAAAGGAGAGATATGGAAGGGGTAAAATAACTTAATGATGATCAAGGCGTGAAAAGTGATGACAGGGAAGAAAAAAAAGGGGGAGTAAATTGAAAAAAAAAATATGAAGAAAAGTTAGGGAAGAGGGAGAGAAAAGATGTCTGGTGTGAAAGAAAAGGAAAGAACACATCACCTAAGAAAATAATGACCAAAAAGAGGAGCGGAGGAGCTGGACGAATGAGGGAGAAAAGAAGGGACTGACGGGGAATAAACAGGATGAAAAAAGACAAACACGATGAATACAAGTGAGAGTGCAAGAAAAGAACCGGGATAAAGAGGAAAGAGATCGAAAGATGCATATATTTCAAGCGGAAATGAATATTTAGAGATATTGGTGAAAGAATTTCGGCTACATGAAGCGAGGCTGCTGATGAAGTGAAGGTAATGGATTAAACAAATAACAACGCACCAACATGAACAGAGTAATGCTGGGATCACACATCTGCGATTTCGCTCTGCGACGGTTGGCGATTTTGAAAATGCACGAAATCGTGGGAGCATCGCCATTGTCTCTGCGAGTTTGCCTCTGTTTCAACTCACAGCAACATGGTGAGGGAGGGTCGCTCGCCTATACGCACACGAGGGACACAAGCGAGGGGACGTCGAGGTGAATCGTGCGTGAATGTGCGCGAATGTACGCAGAGGAGCCCAATTTTGAAAATAAAACCCGTTGCCACGGTTCGCGATGAACGCAGGGCCTGGCCACTATGCGCGACCGACCCTCGTCTAGCCGCTCGACGACGTTCGACGTCGCACGCATGGTCGAGAAAACGTCGAGGGCGCGTCGCTGTACTACCCATAATAAGCGAGCAACACTATCGCGCTCTCTCTACCATCCATCCCCCACACACCACATATTATATACGTATATATATATATATATATATATATATATATATATATATATATATATATATATATATATATATATATATATATATATATATATATATATATATATATATATATATATATATATATATATACACACACACACACACACACACACACACACACACTAACCAGAAATTAATCTTGGCACTCTGCATATCCCGACGCTCTAACGCTGAGGTTATTATTTCGGCTGATCAACCTTATAGGCTTTCAATATGGTAAAATAATCCCCATCTGGCAACGCCAGTTGCTTGTGTCGATTCAAATTTGATAGTCGGTTAGTAACGAACACCCAGTGCTTCAAGTAAGTAGTAGCCCGTGCTACCCTCCCTTGCTGTCGCTGATATTATTTTATTGTTTCTTGCCTCTAATTTAGCAGTTTTTAAACTGGGGGTCGTGATCTCCTGGGAACAAAGTAAGTTGTTTTGAGGAATATTGGATTTTATTCGTATGGTGTACGGTTTTCTGCATGTTATACCGTATCTACAACTTATGTAATAAATGGTAAGTAGAAAGAGTTTTACAATCTGTAATAACTTGCTAACAAGCTAATGAAGTAGTCAAGATAAATACATTATAATTTTATTGTGTACTCTAGCTAATAATTTTACTGTGTACACTAGCTTATAATTTTGCATTTTGTTAAACCAGGCTATTATTTTGCATTTAGGAATACTATTCTATTATTTTGTATTCATGAACACTAGGCTATTATTTAGCAGTTAGGAATACTATTCTATTATTTTGTATTTATGAACACTAGGGTATTATTTTGCATTTAGGAATACTATTCTATTATTTTCCATTCATGAACAATAAGCTATTATTTAGCAGTTAGGAATAATATACTATTATTATAAATTCATGAATATTAAGCTATTATTTTGCAGGCGGGCAGGATAGCGGCGTGTGGCAAGACAGTGTGAGTGCGAGCGAGTGGTCGGTCGCCAACGGTTTTTCACACCCTCCCGCTCGCTCGCTTCCATCTCGCTTTCCGAAGCATCGTCGCTGCCATACGCACGATGTACAAAGTCGCTCGCATATACGTTCACATACACCGCGACCCCTTGCGTTTGACGAGGGTATGCGAGCGCATACTGCGATCGTCTCTCGCTTAACCGTGCTAATAATCGTGCGATTTGGCCAATATCGCAGACCTTCTGCGAACTTTTTGAACATTTCAAAATGTTCGCGCGACGGGCCGGCACCCCCAAGTCGAGCGAACTTTACCGCGCGACTATTGCGACTAATCGCAGGGACGTCGCTACGATGTCGAGCGTATATGCCGATTTCGGAAAGTTTCAAAATCGCCAACCGTCGCAGAGCGAAATCGCGGATGTATGATCCCAGCATAAGAGGTGAAGGTGAAAGGTGTGCGATGCGCCGAGGGTCTACTTCGGCTTGGGATAAACACCTTTTATTTAATTTTAGTGTGGAATATAGACAAGCATGAGCAAAGATTTATACTTCAAATATTTCCATAGAAATATAACGCATAAACCACTAGCACCATCACCAAAACCACCACCACCACCACAACTACTATTACTATTACCACTTTGTTTACGTAACAAGACAACATACAAAGAAACAATTTAAGTCTACAACAAACAGCATCCACTAAAACACAAACATTTGTTTAAGGAAAATCCAAACAGCTTAAATACCCCTCTCTTAAAAGATTTAGTTTATAGGAAGGAGAGACTACAACAACAAACACAACAGCTACATACCCTTATCTTTAACGCACGCCCTTCCTCCTCCCCTTTCACAGACCCAACGTGTGCAGGTACGAGAGGGCGGAGCAGGTGTCGGTGCGGGTGCCGTCTGTGCGTGCCTTCACCGCCTCCGTCAGAGTGTACAGGCCGGGATGCTACACCGACAAGCCAGCCTGCATCAAGTATGAGAAGAGGTGAGATGGTGTGTGTGTGTGCGTGTGTGGAGAGAGAGAGAGAGAGAGAGAGAGAGAGAGAGAGAGAGAGAGAGAGAGAGAGAGAGAGAGAGAGAGAGAGAGAGAGAGAGAGAGAGAGAGAGTTGACATGTCCACATTCCATGCAATATTTTTCAATCAGCAAGAAGCATTTAAAAAACAAGCATCAAAACACACGCACACGCACACACACGCACACGCACACACACACACACACACACACACACACACACACACACACGCACAACGTCTACATCCTGCGATCCCAAAAATTAATTGCCAAAAGTACAAAAAAAAAAATGAATTCCGTCACATATACGCCAGGTGAGAGCGTGAAATTCAGTGATCCTGATGTTCTGGTATGTGTGTGTGTGTGTGTGTGTGTGTGTGTGTGTGTGTGTGTGTGTGTGTGTGTGTGTGTGTGTGTGTGTGTGTGTGTGTGTGTGTGTGTGTGTGTGTGTGTGTGTGTGTGTGTGTGTGTGTGTGTGTGTGTGTGTACGCGCGCGCTCAAACTATGCTGCTTTAGTGAACGCACACTAAGCACCGACAACACTCAACTTGCCTAAGCTTCCGAGTAGAAATAACGGTACGCGACGCTTGTTCTCCTGACTGTCGACGGACAAAGCCACTCGTTCTCTAGTCGAGGGCTAATATAACTAGCTGACACACCTACTGCTTCCTCGTTGCAAAGTTCTTTCTCTCTCTCTCTCTCTCTCGATATATTTTTTTTTCGTCCCCAAATTAGTTTTCTCAGATAGAAAAGGAAATGAGTTTTTTTTTTAAGACGTAATGAACTCAGCAATGTCTGTATTTGATCGTTAATTGCACACACACACACACACACACACACACACACACACACACACACACACACACACACACACACACACACACACACACACACACACACACACACACACACACACACACACACACACACACACACACACACACACACACACACACAAGACCGCTATAATTGGTGCAGATTAGTTTGCCCACTTGACTGAAACTGGAAAGTGAGGCCGCGGCAGGAAGGGAGAAGTTTAGAACCTCAGCAGCACAAATTAATCTACTTAGTTGGAGTAACGTTAGGTGTTTTGCAATTAACGATCAAATACAGACTTTGCTGAGTTCAATATGTCATAAAAAAAGCACTTCCTTTTATATCTGTGATAAATAATTTGGGGACGAAAATATATCGAGAGAGAGAGAGAGAGAGAGAGAGAGAGAGAGAGAGAGAGAGAGAGAGAGAGAGAGAGAGAGAGAGAGAGAGAGAGAGAGTATCATTAAAAGTAAAAAATTCAGGTATCACAGTCAGAGCAGGTTAGATAACTTTGAAAAGTCATTATGAGCAACGCCTTCCTGCCTGATCTGAAGTCTTCATTGCGATATTCTCGATTTCTAATATCACTTTCAAAACGGCTTTTCTTTACATGTGTGAGGCAAGATGTGCACACACACACACACACACACACACACACACACACACACACACACACACACACACACACACACACAAAAGAGGTGTTGGTGTGAAGTTACGGCAATACCTAGAGATCAGTCACCTCAGAGCATCAAGCATTTTATCATGATCAGACCATGGCGAATTACACACGGACACACATACGCACACACACACGCACAAACACATGCACACAAGCGGCCCAACCTTCCAGAATGATGTCATTAAAGTGTGTCCGATATGAGACGAGACTCGTCTTGTTTGATTACTACAACTTGCCTTCACTCTCCCTTCCGTCTCCTCCTTCTTCCTCCCTCTTCAGACGCCTGATATCGCAGAGGCGGCAGGCAAAGGGAGCAGGGAAGAATGGGTCAGTGCGAAGGGATAAGAGGAGGAAGGCAGAGAGGAAGAAGAACAAGATGCTTTTTTATATTGTGTTTAGATTACTTTTCGAAGTTCCTATTTTCCATCTCAAGACTTGAAGATGAGACTGAGTAAAGTTTTCGTCTTATCTCTTTTACTCACTTCATTTTCTTCAGGATAAGAAAATCGAAAAAGTAAAGAAATCGTAGAGTTTTCGAGTGGGAAATAAAATAATGGCAAGAAAAGTTTAAAAAGTTTCCTCAGATGGCATCCAGGCGAGAAAGCCTAAAATGCACGATAAAAAAGAGGAAGGAGGAAACTGATATAGAGCACAAGCAATATACAAATGAAGCTTTTTATCATCTGCATGGCTGAGCCTTAGGCTGGCAGGAGGTGTGTCAAAGGGAGGAGTCTTTGGGCTCCATTGGTTACCGTGTTAAGCTTCTCTTTTTCCTGGCGGACTGTATCGCCTCATGTGGGCCGCTTACACTAAATATTTTATGTGGGTCTCGTTGTGCCTTTGATATAGTGGATACTGATCTGGGTACTTAGCATCGACTCCCATGTAGTACATGTTTTTTTTTTCTCTATCCTCAGACAAATTGCATCGCCGTGCTCAAAAATTCTTTGACACCTTATATGGATCGCTTACACCACACCTTTCCAGGGCTCACCGTGTCCTTGTCACTGTGCACACGAAACTGCATACCTGGCCTCGGCTCCTTTGTGTAGTTTTTCTTTCCACAAAACAAGTTGTACCGCCTCGGACCCATGATTGTTGCATCCAGTCCTGTCGCTTATGGAGACATGTGCTGCTGTTTGGCGAGTGTTCGACATCTCCTGATCTATAATTTCGGCACGCCGGCCCGTGGAAGGGACGGAGGCGGTGACGAACAGACAGACACAAACTCCCTCAGCACAACACTTCCATGTATTTTTTCCACCTGCCCTACGGGATACCCACCTCTTCCTCAGTAATTACTCACTACACAAGGCCTGGCAGAAGGGTAATGTATTTCAATACGTCCCGTCACCTAAAAAGGCTTATTACCCGCGCCGTGTATGGGAGGTGAATTGTATGTCGGCCCTGAACCCATACTTACGGCGGGAGGCTTGTTAGTCCCGGCGAAAATTACCGGTAATTTACGAAAACTTAAGGAAACGGCACCAAGCAGCTGTGATTCAGGCTGCTTGCGTTCCCCGAGTGTTCCGCGCAAGAGAACATTGGACTTTGGGCGATAAGACAAAGGGACAAAGGTAGTCTGCACAAGTATACAGATATACTCTGGAATGCCATGAAGTAAGTGAAGGACACATGAGCAAAAAATATAGCACCATTAAGCAGCCTGTTTGGAGACGTGAAAGGAGGAGCAAAGACAACCGAGATAAACGTGGA
The DNA here is from genome assembly GCF_024679095.1 of Eriocheir sinensis. NCBI lineage: Eukaryota > Metazoa > Arthropoda > Malacostraca > Decapoda > Varunidae > Eriocheir > Eriocheir sinensis. The sequence continues at coordinate 16,769,183 of NC_066518.1, forward strand.
AATTAACCAAAGGAAGACTAAAGATACTGACAGATAAGATAATGCTCCGCAAAGACTGCGGACAATGAGACGCCGAGGAGGAGGAGGAGGAGGTAGAGGTGGAGGAGGAGGTGGAGGAGGAGGGGGAGGATCACATGTTGGAAATATTATGAAGATTGAGAAGAGATAAGTAGGGAGGGGAGGGGAGGGAAGGAGGATAACAAGGAGGGAGGAGTTGGAAGGGGGAGGGGCAGCGGATTCCTTTAATGGCGATAATGACTTCGAACTTTCACACAATACGCGTTTTATCTCCCGCAGCCCACCTGGCCGCGAGATCCATTTATGTCGTCGATATCGTGAGGCAAATCGATCTTTAATGACTGGTAATCTAAAGCTCCTAACGATATCAGAGTCGAGTGAATATCTCCTCCAGGTGCGTTAATTAAACATTCCCTTAATAGGTATGCAAGGGACGGTCCATTACTACAAGACAGGTGATAACGCTCTGCCTCATTACAGCCTCTCATTTCCCCGTGACGCGCCTTATGCCTTGTTCTGTCTTTCCCTTTCTCGCCTCTTCATGAGGATAAACTAACCCAGATTTAACTGCTCTGCCTCATTACTGCTTCTCACCCCTCCCACCTTGTCGCGCCTTATACCTTATTTTGTCTTTCCTTTCCCTTTAACTGCTCCTCTCTGCCTCATTAACAGCCTCTTCCCTGTTTTTCTTTCCACTCCTTGCCGCCTCAAAAGGACAAACTAACCCCGACTTGCTCCTCTCCGCGGGTGGCTACGTGACCTCCCAAACCTGAGTTATTCCTGCGAGCACCAGATAACTAAATAACAGAGGCTCTATATGGATGGTTGTGTTCAAAGGGCACGCCGCTATTCCCTTACCTGTGGCAGAGAGAGAGAGAGAGAGAGAGAGAGAGAGAGAGAGAGAGAGAGAGAGAGAGAGAGAGAGAGAGAGAGAGAGAGAGAGAGAGAGAGAGAGAGAGAGAGAGATAGAGAGATAGAGAGAGAGAGAGAGAGAGAGAGAGAGAGAGAGAGAGAGAGAGAGAGAGAGAGAGAGAGAGAGAGAGAGAGAGAGAGAGAGAGAGAGAGAGAGAGAGAGAGAGAGAGAGAGAGAGAGAGAGAGAGAGAGAGAGAGAGAGAGAGAGAGAGAGAGAGAGAGAGAGAGAGTGTGTGTGTGTGTGTGTGTGTGTGTGTGTGTGTGTGTGTGTGTGTGTGTGTGTGTGTGTGTGTGTGTGTGTGTGTGTGTGAACACCTTCGCTTCACCAGTAATTTAGACAATCGAGATAGGTGGATCGTAGCAGGTGGGTGGGTGAGGCGGTGGTGGTGAGCAGGGCCTGGGGGATGGTGATGACAGTGCTGAGGGGACGTGAACGTTGCTGTTAAAAGTGATGAGTAGTGATGATGGGTGATGATGATGAAATGGTGAATGGTGACGATGGTGACAGCAGTGGTAAGCAAGGTTGGAGTAATTACACTTGAAATAAATTATTACAATTACTTTCAGAAACTTTGAATTACAATTATAATTATAATTACATTTGAAAATTGCAATTACATTACAATTACTTCAAAACAAATTAAATTACAATAACAATTACAATTACATAATTAACACCCGTATGCTACATATCATCACTTCACAGTTACACGTCTTACCTTAAGAAGAGGCCTAGCGTGTAAGCAGCCAGCGTCACTGAACCTCATTGTAGGAAGGTTTTGGAGGAAGTGAACTGAATTACGTCGCAGGGGGCAGTAGCAGCAAAAGACCCTTTATTTATCGTTTAATATACGTTAGCTACAGGACGCGGTCAGGAACTGGACGTTCCCATCACGCGCGCTACTGCTCCTATTAGTCCCTTTTAGTACCCTCCGACTTCCTGACTGTCACCAGCAAATTTAAGTCTTATAAGCAACCCATCACTCCTAATGGAGCTCGACAAGTACCACTTCCATTTTATAATTACAATTAAATTACAAATTACCTCACCCTTTAATTAATTACAATAATACTGTAATTAATTTCATTTCAATTAAATTACATAAGAACATAAGAACGCAAGGAGTCTGCAAGAGGCCGGTCGGCCCATACAAGGCAGCTCCTGTTATCCCAACAAGGCAGCTCCTATGTTATCCAAACCCCACCTTACCTCACTATCCATGAATTTATCCAACCTCTTCTTGAATGTATCTATGCTATTGGCACCCACAACATGACTGTCAAGCCTGCTCCATTCATCCACCACTCTATTTGTGAGCCAATTCTTGCCCATGTCTTTGCTGAATCTGAATTTGTCTAACTTGAGACAATTGCTACGTGTCCTACCTGGCTCTTTTACCACCAAAACCCTACTTACATTTCCTTTATTACAGCCCTTCATCCATTTATAGACCTCGATACAATTACAATTACGATTACTCCAACCCTGGACTGGTAAGTAGTGAGTGATGGATGATGATGACAGTGGTACTGGATGTGGATGATGGTGATGAGTGGTGATTAACAATGGTGATGTCAGTTATGAGTAGGAACAGATAATAGAGGTGACAGTGGCAAGTACAAGTGGATGGCTATGATGAAAGTGCTGGTGGTGATGATGGTGGTGGTGATGATGACGATTATGAAGATGATATTGACGTTGATGATAATGCCGAGAAGACTGAGTAGGAAGGGCTGATGATGGCAGTGCAAATAGTGATGGGTGGTGAATAATAACAGTGGGTAGCAATGGGTGGTGATGACTGTAGTTTGCAGTAAATGGAGATGACGGTAGTGATGATGATGACTGTGATTGGTGGGCGCGTTGAGAGATGATGATAACAGCAGTAGTGAGGTAATGATGGTCGGTGGGGGCGGTGGTGACTATAGCGGTAACTGGTGAAGCTGGTGATGACGCAGTGTCCCTTCCCCCCCTCAGGACGCTGTACCGCACGGTGTACCGGGACCAGCAGGAGGAGAGGACCCACGCCCTGGCCGCCTGCTGCCCCGGCTGGTCGAGGAGCGGCGGGGTGAGTCTCGCCCTGATGGATTCTCTATTGTCTCGAAAAGCATGGTCGTGGATGAAGGGAGTTGAACTTTTTGTTGTCTGGAAGATTTTTATGTTCTTTGCTTTATCATTAAGCTTTCAAGCAGTTGTTTGTTCTGTTCTTTTCGAAGTTTACCATTTTCATTCAAATACTTATTCTATTCTTTTCAATTTTTTTTTTTTTTTATCATCTTATTTATGCTTTTGCGTGTAATGGTAATTGAATAATATCTCCTTTAGTACATTGTCTCTAGAGCGTGGTAGTCCTTTCTTTCCGCAGGGTTTTTTGTTGTTGTATATACTGATTAAACTGTGTTGAGCATTTTCAACGTATGTTTTCAGTCGAACATTTTGCTGCTATTTGTTTTGTGACGGTACTTTAAGCCTCAGCTTACATCTACTTTTAATCAACGTCATTATCTTCAGAACGACAGCGATGTAGGAGAGACAGAGCAGCGACGACCGGAGCATCAGGAGGAACACGGAGGCGGAGGAGGGACTGACGGCTGCCAATACAGGAGTCCAGACCTCCCTGAAGACGGTGGGCGGGATATTATTCACGAGGGGAAGGTGTTTCGCTTGGTCCATCCCGCCCAAGGGAGAGAAAACGTGTCTGGTGCCCTTCGTCGGCTGGCTGGCGCGGCAAACAGTTCTAGTATGGCGGGAACCCAACGAGACGCGACTACCGGCACTCGCGCCCTCAAGGAGCCCCGCGGCGCCCACCCGGGGAAGGAGACGGAGCTGGCAGGAGGCCTCGTGTCGCCTGTTTTTCTTGATCACTTTCCGACGACGAGGGACGCGACCAAGGCATCCACTGTGGCCACGCAGACAACGAGGAGACTCACGCACCAGCAAGGCCCCGAGCGGCACAGCAGGCAGCACAGCAGGAGGCACTATCACGACGGTGCCAGAAGGTCCAGCGACAGACGCCACCATCGTCACCACCAGCACCACCGCCGCCACAATGACCGCTCGCTCACCAGCCGAGACGAGGGCGTGCACGTGGAGACCGTCTATGAGAACGGCAGCAACAGCAACCGGTACCGCTACAGCAGCAGCGGCGACAATGGGACGGAATACGACGCCTACAGCTACACCATCATCCTGGTGAACGGTGAGTGCCTGTTACCGGGCAGGGAGGGAGGCCATCGCGGCCCTAATGATACTCACACACCTTGTTTTAGGGCACGTGCAATGATTTATACACTCTCATAACAATTAGCTGCTCTCTCTCTCTCTCTCTCTCTCTCTCTCTCTCTCACGCGAGCACGCGCACACACACACACACACACACACACACACACACACACACACATGTATATTGTAAACTAGGATAATTGATAAGGCAGGGTAAACAAGTGGTACAGTTTTGACAATTTCCTTCAATAAAAAAAAGCGCGGACGCACATTTTTTCTTTAATATTTTTTTTTCATAATATTGCTTTTTCAGTGAAACCATTTCAATTCCAGCAACAGGAAAGAGCAACGAGCAAAAAGCTGCTGCTGGACGGGATCAGCAGCCTGGGGAGGCGGTGACGCAGGTGCCGCGCCCCGAGGAGGCTGAGGAGGACGCCTTCCGCGGCAGTTCGTACGGTAAGTGTCCAGAAGGAAGTCAGACTTGTGCTTGGCCGTGTCTAAAGGATAATTCGGCGTTAGTGTGAGCCCGGTGCGGTGTGCAGGAAGAGTAGATTCCGGCTTGGCCATGTCTATAAGTGTTGAGTTAATGTGTGCCTCGTGCGGGTGTTTCTCATCGCTCCGGTCAAGTCAATACGTGCGGGTGTCTCTGTGCTCCGCTCCGTTCAAGTTAGTACGCTTAGGGCAGTCAACACTACGTAGTAAACAAATGTTTGTATAATCCAGGCGCGACGAGCTCTCCAAAAGTATTCAATGCAAACATATTTACGGGTTGGTGTATAAAGCTGACTGACGCTTGAAAAATACCACTCGTATACAGCACAATATCCTTTCAAGTGATTTTATTGCAGATAAAAAGCTGATAAAAGAATATCGTGATGCTAAAAAGAGTCATGCTTCAATCGTCAGTCATGCTTTAATCCACGACCCATATAAATTACAAGATCCGGCCACTGCATTTCTTACCTAAATTCTCAATCCCTGCGTATATACAACTACGTTATCCCCTCACCCCTGCCTCAGCCCTCCCTTTTCCCCCGTGACACCAGCTACCCTGCTCCTCACACCCACCTCCCTCCCGCATGTCATAAATCCTTCTTGACGCCCTCCTCTATGCCGTCAACTTGAGGAGAGGACGAGGGAGGAGGCAAGTTCCAGATGCGACCTAAAATTGAGATAAGCTTAAGATGGAATGCATGGGACTAGAGTCTGACTCAGCTATGAAGTCAGTTTGTGCGGGGCCAGCTCGGGGACTTTCACGACCATATAGCGCTGCCGAAGCTTATTTAATATATATATATATATATATATATATATATATATATATATATATATATATATATATATATATATATATATGTATAATATTTGATACACAACTTCAAAGAGTAAGTAGATGACATATGAGGGAGAGTGATGTATTGTCGTTGATGCGACCGGGCTGTGAAAAGGTAGGGGACCCACCCAAACTGACCATATTTGTGTTGGACTATAGAATAGACAGCCCCACTATGAGCCCCTGTAGACAGTCACCTCGCGGCGGAGGCGGGCTTGAAGAGGTGATAAGAGGCGGAATGGAATCCCTAAAGTGTCCCCTTTCATCGTTTTCACTGACAAGGGCAAAACAATTTCGCCTCACCCAGTAGTCAGCTACGTACCCACATGTACTATATCGGCTGCGGCAGGAAAGAACGCAGTTATTTAGGGATTTACTATAACAATATGGCATTTTCTTTAAAGAGTCTTTTGTGATCTTTTGGGATGTTTGTCAAGCATCGAGGTCATGGAACTCATTGAGAAAGAACAAACGGTAACAAGTAAGTAACAAACTGCTAATAATTCGTCTCGTGGAAATGTGTTACTATATCAGAGACACGCCCAAGATCTTGAACACGCAAGTCCACGTCGACAGACCGACTTGGTCGGCTAGATCTCAAACGCTGATAGAGTCGGTTTGTCGGCACCCTGCTACGGGCCTGCCTTCCGTGCTCCCTCGTGCAGGGGGGAGCGATCTTTTCCCTCTTAACAGGCCGTTTTCGGACAAGGAACCGTTCCCCTATTGATACTAGAGGTAAATCTTTAACAACAACAACAACAACCGTGTTACTATAATTGAGAAGGTTGAATTGATTAAACGCAGTATTGCAGTAAAAGAATTATCCTGTACTGCTTTTGCTTTTGCTTTTGCTCTCTCTCTCTCTCTCTCTCTCTCTCTCCATAACAAGGCCAAGGCAGTAAGAAATCAGTGGCCCCCAGCTGGTCGCGGCACCGTGGCGACCTCACTCACCCTGCCACGTAAATTCACGCCCTGACCCTGGCACGCCTCACAGTCATCCGCGCGCCCTGCATTACCACCACAAACACGCTCCCGCCCCGCCGCTGCTTGTTGCTGCATTAAGTCGCATTCCGAACCCAATGAACTGCGTGTCATGTGTATGAGTGAAGTGAGGAGGTCTGAGCATCGGTGATTGCAATGTGTGGATATAAATGTCAGTAACATACATGTTGTGTGCCTGCTTCATTTAGCTCCGCGGGTTTTATTTGTATTTCGGGACAATGTCTGCATGTCTACCGTAACCGTTTAAGTAATCAATGATTTCCAATGTGTTATAATTACTGGAACAGCAGCAACAGTAGTTTTGGTGATGGTGGTGGGCATAGTAGTGGTAGTATAGTAGCAGTAGTAGTAGTAGTAGTAGCTGTAGTATAGTCGGTTTCCTTCCATCTGTCCATCGCGAGCGTAGGTGTGGCACCTACGCATTGGTTCGTGATTGCGTGCAGATCAACTTTTTATTTTCAGTGATATATTTGAGTGTGTTTGTATATAAAGAACCCTCAAACCACCTTATATAAACCCCAAACATGCCGATTTGCACCTTGCAAGCGCACGAAAGACAAGCTTGTATCAAACAGCACAGTCACATCATAATCAACCGATCTGTGGCCTTTCAAATACCTGTAATTCATCTCAAGGCAGGTACATAAAATGACATCTGGCTCTGTAAGTGCCTATACATAAGGAATTTTTATAATTTGCTGCAAGTTAATAACATGGGTAATATCTAAGATAGCCTAGCTTCACATTCAACAGTTATTATTTACTATTTCATGTTATTTCGAATATTAATCGTTATTTACAAGCAGTAACTCCTTAAAATAACATTTATTTATTTATACCTCCACAACAGTACCAACAACCACATCTATAACTACTACTACTACTACTACTGCTACTACTACTACTACTATACTGCTGCTGCTGCTATTTTTGCAATTATGCACATTTTCATGAAAAACAAACACTTTAAAGAGAAAGTCGGCAATACCCACATCGTGAGTTGAAGCCAGAGAAATTCTGCCCTCGCCACGAACGAGCGTCTATTTCTCAGCCTCAACGTGCCGGAGCGATGGGTGTTGGTGGACTTCAAGGAGGTGAACACAGTCAATCGTGTTTTAGTGCGTCCCAATCTTGGATTCCACTGTCCCCCATGCGCTTTCTTTCAGCGCCCCGACACTTTATTATTCCATTGTCTCCTGCACGCCTTGCCGGGTTTTGTATGGCTCACCATTTCTTTCACGCGTGTGCACAGCGCTGCAAGACCACAGCCCCGTACTCCGCTCTCCCACCCCTCCCTTGATCTACATACACTTCTATCCCCACCAGAATCCAGCACATAAAATGGTAATATGCCACGAGTAAATATATACAAGTCAATTAGCGTCACGCATGTTATACTCTCTCCTACTCCAAGTCCAAAGAAAAAACATTGAGTTTCAACATCCTCGAATCAATAGCTTCATACATAACCAAACTTTCCCCGTACGTACGCTAAGCAGCCCAGAATGCTAGAAAGCAAAGAGTGATGATGCTACAAGTAAAAAAAAATTATGAACGTTAGACATCTTTATCCCGATACTTGACTGTCTTTTTGGTTTCCGCCCCTTCTGCTATATTATCCTTTCCTTCCTCCTCCTCCATTACCTTTTCCTTCCTCCTCCTCTAGATCTATTACCTTTTCCTTCCTCCTCCTCTAGATCTATTACCTTTTCCTTCCTCCTCCTCTAGATCTATTACCTTTTCCTTCCTCCTCCTCACTCAACCCTTCCTCGCGTGCCGCCCACAGGCCACCTAGCACACGCTCTTATCACTTCCTGCTCCTCCCCCTCGCTGAGTGATGCCACTTCTCATTACGCTTCAACACCGACAAAAAGCCTCGCCCAAGCTACTCACTTTTCCTTTCTTCTTAGCGGTCTTTTTTTTTTATCTGCTGGTTGTTGTTTTTTCTTTTTTTGCCCTATATCGCCTTCCCTGCAGTCCTACCTCCCCCAGTCCTTCCTTTCTCCTTCTCTGTCTCCTTGTTCCTAAGACTTCGCCCCTTTTTTCTACCTTCCACCCTCTCTCCCTGCCTCCCTCCTTCCCTAATTCTCTCCCTCGTTGGCGGTATCCCACATTTACACCCTCTCTTGTATTCCTTGGCACCCAACCATGAGAGGCGGCGGGCGGCGGGCGACAGTAGACGGCCAAAGTCAACGTGTGGGTTTAACGACTCGCGAAACAGTACTCGGGTGGTCGTGTCCGTCTCGAGGAGCTCCTAGAAGGGTGGTCGTGGTAATAAATTGTCTGCCTCGGGTCGTGGGTATGACAGCCTGACACACGCTGATGACTCTCTCAAGATTCGCGAGGGTGAGACACGAAGCACACTGGCTAGGGATGTTGTGTTTGTTTTGTTTGGGCTGCGGTGAGTGAGGGACGAGTGTTGACGAATGCTGAAGAGGTAGGGGTTGTGCGCGAGGATTGTTGTTGTGTGTGTAGTAGATGTGTAGTGGTTGTGAGTGACGCGTTTGTGACTGTGGGAGACATGTCTGTTGTGTCTGTCTGTATTGTCTGTTATTGTACTGGGGGATGGTGTCTGCGGGTGGTAATGATGCTGTGGGTGATGAAACTGTGTCTGAGTCATTTGATAATATAATGTGTCTGTAAGTGATGCAATGTGGGAGGTGCTGTCTGCAGTATATGTTGCTATGTGTCTATATGTGTGAGCGATGCGTCTGTATATAATGTGTACTTATGTGGGTGATGATGTCTGTGGGTGAGATGCGTGACTGTAGGTGTTGATGCTGCGTCTGCAGATAATGACTGGTGTGAGGATTCTATAAATCATGTCAAGGGGCAAGGCGGTGACGACGCGAAGCAGGCGAACAAAAAGTCAGGTAGCGAGATGACGGGAGACGATAAAGAAGAAAAAACAAACAGACGGTGAAGAGAAACAGATAAACAACTTGTATGTATGTGTGTGCTGGGGAGGAAGGAAGGGCGGGAGTAGGGTAGGGCTCCTGGTGCTACAGACAGACAGTCGGGTGTATGGGGGAAGGGGGGTAGGCAGGCAGATTCGTGGGCCGTTCGCGTATCTTTTGACGCGCTAGACACGAGTCATATGAGGCAGAGGACCTGATGACGGGCTGCGGCGAGCCTCTCAAGGGTTATGGCAGCGCTGAAAAGGAGGAGGCAGATCAGTCGGTCATGTCGAGGAAAGAAAGCGCGTGGGGGACAGTGAAAGCCAAGATTGGGACACACTAAAACATGATTGACTGTGTTCACCTTGAAGCCGCGGGTAGTCCACCAACACCCATCGCTCCGGCGCGTTGAGGCTGAGAAACAGACGCTCGTTCGTGGCGAGGAGAGAAGAGTCGAGTAAGGGTTGAGGATACCTGCTGGAATGGGAGGGGTAAGCGAACCGATGCCCAAACTGAGAGGAAAGATAAGTCTACGCATCCAAGGGCTTTGGTTTATAATCCCATGCAGGAAGGGAGTAATACGACCGCTTATTGGCATAACTATCGGCCGCGTGTGTGAGGCCCCGAGTTTACGAGATGGACACCTTCGTTGAGCATCAAGTCGATCATGAAGTATCAACGAGTAAGGTGTTATTTTTCCAGAAGAGGGGTTTCGCCTTAATGATTTTTTTCAAGACAGAGAGAGATAACTGGCACCCAAAGTGAAGTGGGAACGAATGATTGCGAGTCAAAAGCGGCAGAGCTCAAGGCATGAACAAGAGGAAAGACTAAAAAAAAAAAAGTCACCATATATGTAAGAAAGTACTGGGGAAATTTTGAGCGAAATTAGACGAGTAAAACCACTTTGCTTATAATGAACATAAATTTTGGGTGTTTTCATGCGCGCGCAGCAAGTGTTGCGGTTGGTTGCCAACAGACGAACCTTTAATCTTTCCCTTCCCGCCTCCCTACCCCTCCTCCCTTCCCCTAGTTCCCCCTCGACTCCTCCCTCCCCTTCCCCCTCTATGGCAACCTTCCCCTCCCTTCTCCACCCTCCTCCTCCCCTTCAGTCCTGCCGGGGAATAGGGAACGAAAGCACAAATTAGCATCTATTACAACCCCTCATAACTGCCTTAATGGTCGCCCATTTAGGCACCTCTATCAGTGGGGTAATTACCACCTGTCAGCCAGGTTTCCCCGATACAATAATGGCCAATTCGTTATTATGTTTTCTTACGTTTAGTTCTTCGCTAGGCACCGTTCACCCCTAATGCGTTGACGCCCCATGAGTGGGGTGTGAGATGAAGCAAGATAAGTGTTAAGGAATATATGAATATTACCCAACACAAGTGAAGACAATGCGCAAATAAATGTGTTTATGATTCTGAAAATAAAATGTCAAGGAATGCGTAAAACAACCTACTGCTCGTCACACAAACAAGTAAACGTAATAATTTTAGATGATTTGGAAACAAATCTTTGCCACTTTACTCTTCACCACTCATGTTTCCATATTTACCGAGATCAATCAATATACCAACCTTCGCAATGCACCACGCAATAGAAAGACATTCTTTTGTTTACATATACCTGAATGGGATTATTATTCGGTAAATTGTTCTTTTTTAGTAAGAATCCTGAGCCACCTAGAAAAAAGGATATTAGTATTTTGTATGAGTAATAGTTACTTAATTAATAACTGAATTATTATATTTATATACACTTCTCTTGGGAAAGGAATTTTTTTGCTTAATTCTTTTGTGTTTCCTGTATCGTAAAAACAACGAGCATTGATATTTGTGTATCAAGATGTGACTATTGAACTGGCGAGGATAGAAGTGAACGAAGATACAAAGGTAGCCAGAAAATGCAAATTATATACGGTATGTGATGAAAATATGGGTCAAAAAGTAAGAAAGAATGCCAGTAAAAGACAGACAGAGGACTGGAAAGAGTCCGCAAATATCCTGCCCGTATGAAGAAAGGTAAAAATGGACGGGTGTAAGTAGCCAGGAAAAGCTGGCGAGGTCATGCGGAGGTGGCTCAGTTACGAGCAACGGTTGCTTACAGACCTGATTTAGGTCTCAGTCTGGGTGACAGGTAACACGGCTGATCAAGGGCAGAACAGTAGCTAGAGACGTTACCTCAATTATTCAGAAGGAAGAGGAGGAGGAGGAGGAAGAGGAGAAAAAATAGAAAATGTAAGAGAAGAAGTTAAAGCAAGAGGCAGATGAGAAGGAAGAAGAGTATAAAACGAACGAGAAGGCGGCGGAGGAGGAGGGAAGCTGAAATCTAAGATGATTCCCTGCGAGTGACGGGATGCAAATGTAATTCATGTTAACTTGAACCTCTATTTCGGCTTTAGCTCCTCCTATTCATCTTTTAAACTACCACAATGAAAAGAAAACACATTGTCTTCCACCAATGAAGTATGGATGGCTGGATCCGTAGACTAAGTGATATTTTCCCACGGGGGCGAATATTTAAGAACATAAGAACATAGGAGTCTGCAAGAGGCCGGTATGCCTGTACAAGTCATTCCGCTATGGATAATTATGATTCTTGGGAATTAAATTGAACTCGATACACTTTTTCATGCGAACGTTTGAACCAGTTCTTGTGCTTTTTTTTTAGCAAATTTAAAGAAAAATTTAAACATACATACAAAACAAAAAGATAGACCGATAAACAGATTGGGAGGCGAACAGACTGAGATATATAAAATAAATACAAACAAGCGCGAGCGCGTGCGCGCGCACACACCCACACCCACCCATCCACCCACCCACCCACCCACCCACACACACACACACACACACACACACACACACACACACACACACACACACTTTCCTTTTAACCTCAGTTTACATGCGTTTAAAATAATCACAGAGCATTTCCTTCACAAAGCGCATTCCACTCCCATGAAGAGAGAGAGAGAGAGAGAGAGAGAGAGAGAGAGAGAGAGAGAGAGAGAGAGAGAGAGAGAGAGAGAGAGAGAGAGAGAGAGAGAGAGAGAGAGAGAGAGAGAGAGAGAGAGAGAGAGAGAGAGAGAGAGAGAGAGAGAGAGAGAGAGAGAGAGAGAGAGAGAGAGAGAGAGAGACAGTATAATTATCTGGGTAGAGAGAGAGAGAGAGAGAGAGAGAGAGAGAGAGAGAGAGAGAGAGAGAGAGAGAGAGAGAGAGAGAGAGAGAGAATTCCATATACATCGTAACCACTCAGGACCATCAGGTATAATAAAATTTACGCGTGATTACAATACTTCAACTCCATGTTTAGTGAGACGGCCTTAAGTCCACTACCCTTGCCTCGCCCCTTACTTCGCCCTAGATACCCAGACTCCCGTGTCTAACTACTCTTTTTCTCCCTCCCTGACCATGCATTCCTTTCATTTCTTGACTTCCTTCCCGAGTTTAGGATGACAACCCGAAGCTCGGTACCACTCGGCCTCGCTCTTTGCCGTCATTCAAATACTCCGGCCACTCTGCCTTATAGCTTTCTATTCGTCCCTTACCCTGTTCCTTGTCCCTGCACTCTTCATGACTCTACAATGTTTCATCAAAAGCATTCCGTCCAATCCCTATTCCCTTCTATATTAACTTTTTATCGTCTGGGTTGACACTAATTTCTTCAAGATATGTGCGATCCTCTACGGCGTAGAAGAATGTTCAATAATTAATTGTAAAAACCACAAATCGTTCCTATCACGATTTGTGGTTTTTACAATTAATTATTGAACATTCTTCTACGCCGTAGAGGATCGCACATATCTTGAAGAAATTAGTGTCAAAAATTTCGTTCCTATCACGATTTGTGGTTTTTACAATTAATTATTGAACATTTCGTTTTCCTCAGACTCGATTAGGAAGTTATCTGCGAATCTGAAGTAAAGGATTTAACTGTGTATCTTCATTCGTGTATTAGCTAACCAAAATCTTAAATAGTTCTGAGCAAACAGGAAACGTGTTGCTGCTATTTTGTCACCTTGCCTATCGCCAACCTATCTTTTCATTCGTCTTCTTATCTACTCTCCTTGCTGCTCCAATGCCTTAGATCCCTTGTCTCCTATGTTTGCTAAACGCTAATGTCTAAGTGTACTCCTTGAATTGTTTATATGTAATACCTTACATTCCCATCTCCGGTCACATTTCTCTATCCAACCTTCCAATACTTCCCGGACAATCCCTTATTCTCTCTCTCTCTCTCTCTCTCTCTCTCTCTCTCTCTCTCTCTCTCTCTCTCTCTCTCTCTCTCTCTCTCTCTCTCTCTCTCTCTCTCTCTCTCTCTCTCTCTCTCTCTCTCTCTCTCTCTCTCTATATATATATATATATATATATATATATATATATATATATATATATATATATATATATATATATATATATATATATATATATATATATATATATATATATATATATATATATATATATATATATATATATATATATATATATATATATATATATATATATATATATATATATATATATATATATATATATATATATATTCTTGCATGTTCACGTCCCTTTTCCCCTCTCCTTCCCTTCCTTTTCCTTCCTCTTCCCCTTCTCTTTTTCTCTGTTCCACCCCATAAGCAGATGACTTAAAGATGGGTAAAGAGACCCATTAGGTTAACGTTAATAGAGTCCTTCACTGAGCTCGATCTGCCATCTGTTGGCCCTCCTGGAGCCTCTGCCAGAGCAAAACCTGCGGGCAGCTGGGGTCCAGCGAGGCTTAATTGACATTTTTCTGTACCAAACTAGCAACATATCAGAGTTGTAATGGTCACTATCATGTCTACACCAAAAATATCTGAGTCCTGTACATTATTCAAGTCGTTATAATGAACATTGTTGGCAAAATAGTAGCTTTCATCAATATATCCTACAACACTCCATCCCGTGGTTAATAGGAATGCATCAATGCCGACTCGTGGGTAAATATTTCCTTCATGCAAGAAAAGAAAAGTCAAACAAGTCCTGCAACGTGTCATGCTTTCAATTTCTTATAACTAGTGGTAGAAGGTGTTGAAAATTTTGCCACTTAACATATCTCCGCCTGGCACGCTCCTGCTGCCTCACACACGATGCATTCCTCTGTCCCTCTAATCAGAGCACGGGAGGTTGTTTGCACTGATGTAAAACATATCGTACGCTCCCGGCAGCAAATATTAAACTTATTTCATATTTCTAATTTAAATCATAATACACATTTTTAGCATCTTATAATATTACATTCACTATATGGAACTTTAAAAGAACAACATATAACAGGTGACGATTTTTTATGTGGGGAAAAAAAAAATTTATTTTATATTTATTGTACATCCCCGTTTCTTAAATTCTACTACTTAGTCAAGTGTCTATTCTGTAGCTATGAGAAAAACATGTGATTTCTAAATACTAACGAAAACCTGTAAGATAAATTATGACAAATTTGACCGAATGCATAATTTTTTGGTAGTTCCACGAGGGTCACCAGATGGCAGGAAGAGCTCAGTTAGGGACCCTATACAAGCAGTGGTTATACGATACTAGGGCGAACCAAAGCACTCGCTGTGTGTGTTGGCAGGGGGGCGTGTGGATGATGGGTTGGTGGGTGGATGGGATAAATGTCCTTGGGTGTGAGTATGGGTGTGGGAGTGCATGTGACCGTGTGTGGGTGGGGTGGGGTAGGTGTTTCCCTTGCGATACAATGTTTAATGCAGACAATACCAGAATGCAAATTTTGGATCAACTGATCTATGAAACCACCGCTGTTTCGCACACGCACACACACACACACACACACACACACACACACACACACACACACACACACACACACACACACACCTTGATCCATCTCATCCTTTATATTCCTTTCTATCCTCCTCTTCATTTACCTACGCCCTCTACTTTCCTCTTCCCTTGCCCACTTCGCACTCTCCCTTTCCTTCTTCACCGCTCCTTCCGCTCCTGCTGTCACCTGGTTTCCTTTTCTCGGTGTCGACTTTATTAATGTTCTGGAAAGCTTTTGTATGAACTGAATGTATAAACCGGGTTAACTTAAGCATCCACTGATGGCAACGCTTACTGCAAGGAGGGAAGACGGGACAGAATGGCTGCATATTGTGAACTATCTACTACGTACTAATGCCTTCCCCTGTTCAACTGTTCGTGAGAACTGTGCCTCAAAACCTCCGGAACACGGTACCACATACATTGGAGTGTTTTTATTCTGTTAATGATTAATATATCCAGCTCTTTTGTGCCTCTGGTTATTTATCACCGACTCTTCCTTCTTTTTTTATGTGCTCCCTGTAGCGCTGGTAGGCTTTCTTGAGGGTCATTTTGGACGGCCCCAGCCCGTTAGCGACGCAGGCTAATTCTATTTATAGTAGCTGCCGTGATGTATGACTCTTGCTTGGCCCATGCTGCCCCCCGGTGCTCTTCCTGAATGATGTCGCTGAAGTTAAAAGGTTGATTGAAGATCCGGAAAGCATGTGGGTAATCTTCCGCCACTCGGTGATGACATGAAAAATCACCGTATTTCGGTGGGACTCGAACCTATAGTCCATGCTAGGTCCTCGGGCTCACCACGCCCGCACGCTGACCACTCCGCCACCGGTTATTTATTGTTAATTATTCTCGTCATTACCTCCACGCGTGCACTACAATGGGAGGCAATAATCTCTCATAGATGGGGCCTTATTGGTAGCGATTTACCGTACTGTATATTGTTCAACTTGTTTATCCTCAATAGATAGAACGACAACTCTCTCATGCAAGCACACACACACACACACACACACACACACACACACACACACACACACACACACAATGAATGAATGGTGCACAAGGAAGAGGAGGCGCCCCGCCACAAGCCGCCCTTATAGCTACAGAGACCTCTGACCGCCAGTAAACAGGTCGGTGAGTTGACGTTTGCGTCGTCACGGCTGGCGGCGGCATCCACACAGAGGCCGCCCTGCTGACACCTTCCTGACGCCCCAGACACCGCCCAGACGGTGTGTGTGTGTGTGTGTGTGTGTGTGTGTGTGAGTGTGAGTGTGTGTGTGTGTGTGTGTGTGTGTGTCCGCCCGCTCCTTAATACCGAGGACACACAAGCAAAAAAACAAATTGAAAAAATACATCCACTTCAATTTCAAAATGTAGAAAACACCTACACTTTAGCTGTACGCGAGGCTGTAAAATCAGACTTTTGGCGCCAGTAACCCGTCAACCCTTGATTGGTAGTCAACACCCGCGCGGTCCCTCGCCGTCACCCCCTCTCCGGTCCTCTTATCGGCGACCTGAGTGATGGCGGCACCGGCTGGCGAGGTGACGCTTCCTGAGCAAGTGGTGAACCGCGTTAGTCTGCTCCTTACGCGGCTCAACCCATAACTCCGGAGAACAGGAAGATAAATGATGCTCTCTGATATTATCTTGAAGGCGGCGGCATCTGGGCACTAGCTAAGGCATTCGCTCTCTCTCTCTCTCTCTCTCTCTCTCTCTCTCTCTCTCTCTCTCTCTCTCTCTCTCTCTCTCTCTCTCTCTCTCTCTCTCTCTCTCTCTCGCTATGGTCACAAGAGGCCACGAGACACTCGGCGTCGTGCTGCAGGTATTCTCAGACGGAAGGGGCAGGCGGGGGCGGGGCGTGCTGGGGAGGACAGTTCATGGACAGTGACGAACGGTGCCGCTGACTACTCCCGCGGTAGCCAAGGCACACGGCTGCAGCGATGCTTTCCCCTTCATGCTGCGTCATGGTGCGATGTGACTAACGTTTATGCCATCCAACAAAAGCCCCCCAAGATTAGATGCACAAATGTAAATTAGGACTATGCTGCTGCCCATTTTGCCCCAGATTGCTGCTATAAATTTGTTGCGAGGTTAGTGCCAAACTTTAATGGAAGCGGTGTGTAAGTGTGCTTCAGAAGACACATGGAGCTGTTCATGTGTTTTGAAGACACTCGCTTGGGAGGTTAGTGCCACTCTTTAATAAAGCGGTGTGTACGTGTGCTGCTGAGGACACATGGAGCTGTTAGCGTGTTTTGAAGACATTCGCTTAGGAAATTAGTGCCACCCTTCAATAGAAGCGGTGTGTAAGTGTGCTGCCGAAAACACATGGAGCTGTTCGGATGTCTTTGAAGACACTCATTTTCAACAGTAAATGGAATGGAGAAAGCTATGATTGACGAATTACCATGAAGTAAAATAAAAATGTAAACATCTAGAAACAGAAAAACTGTGGACATTAAAGCTAATTAGAAAATCGTTCCTTGCAGGAAGAGGGATTCATATGAATAACAATGTTACCCATTGTAGTGGCAGTCTGTCTTCTCTAACATTTTCTAATTATTATTTTGCAATGTTCTTAGCCAGCTTTTGAGGGAGGCTATTTTGACTGCCCATTCTGGCTACAGGAAACTGACAACTGACGGTGATTAAGCTTTATTCACATCTTTCATATGTAGGAACACTAGTTGCCTTAACTGTCATTGCAACACATCCGTTGATAACACTTCTTATTGCATTAAGCAGTTTGGGTAGTACTTTTTTTTAGGTGCTGCCTGTAGCGTCGATAGGCTTTCTTGAGGAGTCTCTTCGACGACCTCAGCCCGTTAGAGGCGCAGGGGAATTATATTTATAGCGGCTGCCGTGATATATGACTTGCTTGGCCCATGCTGCCCCCCGGTGCTCCTCTTGACATATGATTTAAAAAGAAAGTGTGCAAGTCAGGACAGAAATCAGGACAGGGGGTAAGGTGGGATTTCATTTGAGCATTTGCCGGAGCAGGAAAGAATGCACCAATAACAGAGGTGGATAACGTTGGAAAAGGCCATTGTAGAAACGAACGCTAATTTCTTTACTCTGAAAAAAAAAAACATCCACAGCCTATGTAAGCTAACAAGAAGCATTCTGCGGGATGTCAGTGATGCAACGCTTGAAGGCGCACACTTACCAGCTTTCATCAAGTCACCAAACCCTCATTTTGCCCGGTGGTTGACTTGTTCGCGCGCCGGTAAAGGCAGCCCTTCACTTGTAGCACTTACTAATCACCCTTCCTGTCCCGCCGCACTCAGAAGGTTGTTGGTGGTGGGGTCAGGTTAGGGCGGTGGTGGCGGCGGTGGCGGTGGGGTCGAAGGTGTCGGCAATGGAGCCAGGTGAAGCGGGAAGGTGTGGCAGACGCTGCTCGCCGCTCAGAGGCAGCGGACGTGTTGTTGTGCAGTGCCGCGGCCAGTGACCACACCGCCCCGACACGGGTTGGTCATCGCGAACCATTAGGACTTTTATTTTTGACGCCTTTTAAAAGTGATGGTAAGAGGTGAGGGTGAAGTTGGGGACATCTATACGCTTTAGATGCGCGTAGCCTCAGTGCTCATCTCCGTTTCACTGGCCTTTGAGAGACTGTGGTGAGGGAGAACCCTTTACACCGGGACGGGCAAGTGCAACAACATCCAGGATGCGCACGGAGGCAACAGTGATGGATCCTTACTAAAATGGCTGACCGGGACTCAGGGTCAGCTTAAAACTTTGTATACGAGTTCCTGGACACCACTGGAGCGTCATCTTCCCAGGACACAGGCAGCACATCCTGGTCTGTGTGTCCGCCTCCTCCAGCGCAGCACATCCTGGTCTGTGTGTCCGCCTCCTCCAGCGCAGCACATCCTGGTCTGTGTGTCCGCCTCCTCCAGCGCAGCACATCCTGGTCTGTGTGTCCGCCTCCTCCAGCTGAGCGGTGACTTAATGAACGCCTCATGTACATTGTTTAACCTTCCTTGATCCTCATATGGAGGGAGGGACGTCCTGGCCTCGAATTTAGGCCCACTGATCTAGTTAATGTATTTGTTAATTTTTAAACAAGATAAACAAATCATGTATACGTGTAATTTGACTCCCTTTACTCCCTACTTTCCCCTATCAACTCATTCCTCTCGTATGAAACCCGAATGTTCAACTTATTCTGAGTGTTCATGTTCTTTTCTGTCTAATTGAAGGCATGATTAGCAGAGAAGCCATACGTGTAAGCAAACTCCCTTCTTCTCCTCTCAACTACTATATCAACCCTTCCATTCCTAGAGGTTATCTCTTTCTCTTCTTCCTCACAGTTCTCTTCGCCTTCAAACTCATCTTCCTCCTGACCTTCCTAGTCGTGGGTGTGTCGCCCGGTCTATCTAAGGCTCCCTGTCCCTCCCCTCCTCTTCCTCCTCCACCTGCTGCTCTTTCGCCCACTCACAGCACTTAATGGCCCTCTAGATAACGAAGGCTCTCGCTGTTTGACTTTTGGTGACGCTTTAAGCAGCTAATTACGAGGCACAACCCCTTTTGCTGCCCGTGTTTTCAGCCTGGTGTAAATTATTCAAATGCTGCCTCAGTCATTAGTCGTGAAGAATGGATGTGTTCGCGGCCTGGCGAGTTACCTGGGGAACGAGGGGGTGGTATGCGCACTGAGTGTCCTTGTAAATGAAATTGAAGCAGTAGCTATTTATTTTTATTTTTTGACGTTGAATGGATTTTCCAAGAGTAATATAAAATACAGAAAAAATGCTCACACCATGCACTCCCGTATCTTTTCATTCGGAATGCAAAAGACACCAATTACTCTTGAAAACATCAAGTATTTTCGAGGAAAGAATAAAAAGCGCAACGGCAAGCAGATGATGGAAGCAGAATGAGATGGGCGGGAGTGGAGAGTTAGCGTGCAAGGCCATGGCGATGGTGAGCCTCCTACCATTTAATTACAGACACCTGGGCGCTGTCAGTGTCTGGGTAAAGCGTGCAAGCAGCGTCTCGGCTATGTTCCGTCCCTGCCCCGCCGCCGCGCCCCACGTCACGCCACACGCGAGAGGCACACGCCACGGTCAACATGGACACACACTGTTATTACATACATGACGCCGCTTTGATCCTGCTTGAGCATCCTCCGTGTGATTTATTATAATGCATCGCGGGAGACACCCTTATACAGAGATGGCTCCACGGCGCTAGTGATCCCGCTTATCACCGTCCAGTTAGTCCAGTCCAGTCATGAAGGGTTGCTCGCTTGCTACCATACTCGTACACACACACACACACACACACACACACACACACACACAAACACACACACATACACAATACACACAAAAAAACTTAGTCATCTAGTGACTAATACAAACACACAAAATAAACGCAGAGCGCATGAAGAGAACCTCTCCATCCCCCAAATAATCTCGAATATTTTAAAGAAAATAAAGTAAACATCTCGCCTTTGCACAGGAGCGCACGAAGACACATTTAAAGTGTGGCGGCGGAGAGAATGCAGGGGACAGGAAATGCCTCTCGTATGCCAAGGCAGCGTCGGTGTGCACGGGAGGGCGAAAACAGGCCAGACACACTATAGCTTGTCAAGGCAGCCATGGGGTGGTCGTACTGGTGGTAGGATGTGGTGGTGGTGGTGGTAGTTAGTAGAAGTGGTAGTAGATAGTGGCAGTTGTTGCTATTTTTGGTATAGTGTGGTGGTGTGGGGGGATAGCTTGTCAAGGCACCCTTGAGGTAATGATGGTGGTATGTGGTGGTGGTGGATGTACTCGCAGTGGTAAGTGGTGGAGGGTCAGTGGTTGTAGAAGGGTTACTTGGTAATATATATATATATATATATATATATATATATATATATATATATATATATATATATATATATATATATATATATATATATATATATATATATATATAGTGGTGATGTGGGGGTTAACTCTGGTGGTGTTGAGGTAATTAATAGTGGTGGTGATAGTGCTGGTAGTCTGATAGTGTGGTGGGGAGGTGATACTGTCGGTTGTGTAGGGGTAATGGTAATTAGATTTCATGATGGTAGGGGTGGCGGCATGGTAACTGTTGGCAGTGGAAGGATGATGATGGTTATGGTGGGGCTGATGGTAATGGTAGGATAAAGGGTGGTAGCAGGAATAACGATAAATGTGGATGTATGGGCAGTGAACAGTGGATAAACAACGGTAGTGGTGGTGGTGGTAGTGGTTGTAATGTTATGCTTAGTAAACAGTACAATAAACAGGGGTGGCGGTGGTGGAAATGGTACGGACAGTGAACAGTAAGGTAATGAAAGGTGGTAACAACTGGGGCGAGTTTATAGTCTTCCCATGGTGAACACTGATGTACGGTAATGCAACACTTTGCATTATCAGTTCTTAGTGATTTAAAAAGAGTGAGATCAATTATATTTATTTATCAACACTTACGAAGCCTTCCGTTACTATCAGCATGGAGTAACTGTTCCACTTCAGCTCAGCACTCCAGCGCCCCTGCTATTGTTTTTCATCCTCCCTCCTCTTCAAGCTTCATTACCTCCTCCTACCTCTCCTTTTCTTTTAATTCTTCTAAGTTTCTTCTTTCGCCTCATCCTCCTTTTTTTCCTCCTCATCCTCATTTTCCTCTTCATCTTCGTCCTCCACTTCCTCCTCCTTTGCCTTCTCGTCTTTTGCCTCCTCCTTTTCTTCCACCCTCTCCTCTTCTTCCACCACCACCTCCTACTCGTATCTCTCTTAAATCCCAGCCGTTAAAACCTTCAAAATACGCTGCACGAGTTACTCTTGCCTCACACACACTGCCTAGGTCACGGGACGTTATAGTAATGAGTTTCGGCCGACTATGTAGATATTGAATGGGCGTGTGGCAGGTTTTGTGCAGCAAAAAAGCTGGAATCGTCATACATATGGGTTTATTAGGCTGAAACTGAAGGCCACAATAGACATAAAGGATAACTGAAATATCTCATGAAGGATATGAATCTGAAATAAATCAGGAATAAGACAAACGTAATACTATTAAGAGTTTGTAACACAGAAAACTCCTCGCCGTAGCTGTTAGTTGACTGGGTCTAAAACGAAACGTAAACGACAATTTAGATATTGAGTTAAGGAATTAAAAACTGGAATAAAACGACTAACAGATATGACTGGACAAAGCACTGTGAGCATTACGTAAGCTAAAGACTTACTATAATAGCAATCCGTTGTAAAGTGATGTTGATTTGGCTGAGGTAACATTATACGCTGTGCCTTTATAACACTGCGTGACTCCTCCTCTTATCAACAGAGAAAATTGTAAGGACATCACTCGGCAAATAATTCTTATCAGCTATTCGTTATATGGTGACGGTGATTCGGTCGAGGTAACATAACGTCTGGTTCCTTTATATGTAGCGCCCATTGTCTCTCAGTAGGCGTGGTTCCTCCTCCTGCTGTGATCGAATAACAACAGCAATATCCAGCTGAGGACTTCTATAAACAGCTATTCGCTATAAGGAGGTAGTGAGGCTGCTGCGTTAATATTACTCGTGCAGTCAGTCCCTCTACATAATTATAGCGTCCAGTGTTTCTGAAAGGGCGTGGTGTCTTTCCTCCTGTTAACAGAGAACAATTTAAGAGAACTGTCAAACACGCACACTAAAAGCTATGCGTGTATGGTGAGGCTGATTCTGCTGGGGTAAATTTTCCTTCGATTTTCTTATAACACTGCCCAGCGTCTGAGAGTGGCCGTGGCCCTTTTATAAGCCTTGTGTGGGTTGTGGCAACTCCTTACCTCCTCCTCCACCTTCTACCGTGACTGTTGTATGGGTTTGGGTGGGTCTAGGTGAGTGTGGGTGAGTCTAGTAGGTGAGGGTGGGTAGGTGTGAGTGTGGATAGGCGTTGGTATATGTGGGTGGGTATGAGAATGTGTGGGAAGGTGTGGGTGGGGTCTGAGTGGGCGTGGATGTGTGTTAGTAGGTGTGAGTGGGCATATGTTTACGGATGTGGGCGTATTTGTGGTTGTAGGTATAAGTGGGTGTGATTTTATGACCGCCATAGCACACTTGTACCTCGCAAAATTGGCGGCGACCTATGTGTTCTCTCATTAACACACATTATTCCCACTAATCTACGCTTCATCTGCTCCAACATATTCCAAATCAACGATCTGGCGTACCCGCATAAAGTCGAACTTAAATTTTCTTTGTTTCTAGTTCACGTACATTGTTACTCTTCGTCACACCTTTCTGCGATTTCTTCCTTCTTACTTTAATTTAGCAAAATTGAAAATGCAATATCAAAGAAAACAGTGTCCTTCCTTCTCTTTCGTATTCCTCCGTGTTTCTCTGTTCCTTCTTTGTTTCCCTATCCCCTCGCATTTGTCAGGCACCATATCGAGTGGATCATGCGACTCCCTCCTCCGTTCCTTCCTCCCTCCCTTCTTATATTTGCCCTACCCTCGCCCACCCCCAGACATCTGAATCCTTCCCGTCCACCTCCTACCTCCCTCTGTCACTCGCTCACCCTCCCTCTCTCCATCTCCCTGTCCCTCTTTCACCCCCGATGTAAAGGAAGACCAATCAGTGGGCATCGATCGCGCGTGTTGGTGTGGGTTGGGTATCAAGGGGCCCAAAGGTCGGGTTACCTGCTCCATGGAGGGTCTTCCTTCACTCGTCGATTAAAGTCAGCGAGGACCGTGAAGCCCAAGGTGGTACAGGGCGGAGTGAAGGTAACAATGGGCGGAGGGGAGGTAGAGGTGTCCACAGGTAGGATGAAGGTGGAGTAGATGATCTTGTTATCCCATACGTACTTTGAATCGTCGAGTCAATTAAGGCCACGTTTGGTTTTTATAACGCAAGATATAATTAGTCATGTCATTTTTTTTTAAATACGATTGTTGTCTAAAAATTAAATTGTTCTTGTGTAAAATAGCTTTCGATGACAGATAGGTCGTTTTGTATGGCCCCGTGTGTGTGTGTGTGTGTGTGTGTGTGTGTGTAATTCACCTCTTGGTCTGCTGCGGGTCTCTCTCGAGACAGCCAGCCGTTCCCCTACGGAGGAGCACAGAGCTCGCAGTACCGATCTCTGGGTAGGACTGAGATCACTCACACACAACACACCGCGACAACGAGGTCACAACTCCTTGCCTGACGTCGCGTACCTACTCACTGCTAGGTGAACAGGGGCTACACGTGAAAGAAGATAAATCCAACTTATCTTCACCCGGCCGGGGAATCAAACCCCGGTCCTTCTGGTTGTGAGGCAGACGCTCTACCCCTGAACTACCGGGCCGTGTGTGTGTGTGTGTGTGTGTGTGTCTGTGTGTATGTGTAATTCACCTCTTGGTCTGCTGCGGGTCTCTCTTGAGACAGCCAGCCGTTCCCCTACGGAAGAGCACAGAGCTCGTAGTACCGATCTTTGGGTAGGACTCAGACCACTCACACACAGCACACAGCGACAACGAGGTCACAACTTCTTGCCTGACGTCGCGTACCTACTCACTGCTAGGTGAACAGGGGCTACACGTGAAAGAAGATAAACCCAACTTACCTTCACCCGGCCGGGGAATTGAACCCCGGTCCTTCTGGTTGTGAGCCAGACGCTCTACCCCTAAGCTACCGGTCTGTGTGTGTGTGTATGAGAGAGAGAGAGCACAGGCGAGCATGTATTCAGTTTATTAATTAAAACTGTTTTATTGCACGATTTATTTATTTTATTATATTGACAATTTTTACGGCGTGCATACTTTTATTGTGTGTCTTTCTCATCTGTCTTTAGCGCGCCCATGCATCCCCAAACGCATACACGCAAGTATAAACACGTACGCGCGCTTACAAGCACGCACGCACACAAAACACATGCATGCACACTAACGCACGTGCACACACACACACACACACACACACACACACACACACACACACACACACCACACACACACACACGACCCCTCCCTCCCTCCTTCGCTTCCTTCTTTCCTCCTCCGGTGATGGCAATCAATAATACGCCAAAACAAACCTCCTTCCACCTGTGGGCGACGGCATTAATCGCAGGTCAGTCCATTAACGTCGAGATAATGTGAAAACTACGACCCAGAGAAGTCTCACCACCACCGCCGCCCCCGGTGACTCGCTGCGTGGCTGGCTTCTAACACGCCTATACTTTGCTACTCCCTACGTTCAGCCTCCAAGTCTTACGCTGTTGTTTATGTCCCTGGATATCTCTGCATGCCTGTAATGTGTGGTGTGTCTGCTGGCTGATTGGCTGGCTTGGCCTCTTGTACAGCCTCGACGCCTTGGACAGCCCTGGTTCCTTTATCTGTTTGAGCTGTCTTTGTGATGTCTGTGTATGCGTTCTTGCTTATTTGTATCATCTGTCTTTACATCTTTTTATGTCATCTTGCTATGTTCATATTCATCTATCCGTGACCGTTTTGGGGTATCCGCCGACGTCTCTCTCTCTCTCTCTCTCTCTCTCTCTCTCTCTCTCTCTCTCTCTCTCTCTCTCTCTCTCTCTCTCTCTCTCTCTCTCTCTCTCTCTCTCTCTCTCTCTCTCTCTCTCTCTCTCTCTCTCTCTCTCTCTCTCTCTCTCTCTCTCTCTCTCTCTCTCTCTGCTAATTCCTGCTGGGTCGCCATTACAGCATCGGCCGTGGGGTCGCTTAGCGGGAAGCATCGTTTTCCTTTAATACACATTCCGCTGAAGTCGAGGTTGGTGATGAGCTCAGCTGCTGCTCGTGCCGAGGGAAGCTTTTTGCCGCGAGGTCTGTCGCGTGCGTCTTGTTTTGGGTCTTTTAGAAAATTGATGAGGTCGTCACGTGGGGTACAAGTGTCAAGGTGGACTGAAAGAGCGCGAGTGATGGTGCGTCACTCTGAGGTGATTGGCTGCACAGGTGGAGTTTATACACCATAGCGCCTTTAAACACCTTTCCTTCCTTCCCTCCCTCCTTCTTTCACTCACCTCCCGCTCACTCCTTTACTCTCTCATATTTCACTCCGAGGTGATTGGCTGCACAGGTGGAGTTCATACACCTTCGCCCTTTAAACACCTTTCCTTCTCTAAAACTTCTTGACTCTTTCCTACTTCCCTAAAGTCCATTAATGATTTCCTTTCCTTTCCTTCTTCTCCCAATCCCTTCTCTCATCGTTTCTCATGCACACCCTTCCTCCTCCTTTCCAAAGCATAATTTCTTCTTTTATCCTCCTTCATTCACTCCTTCCCTCTTCTTCCAGTATTGATTTTCTTATTTCGTCATCAAATACTCCCATCCTATTGATCCTTCGCTAATTTCCTTTCCAATCCCATTTCCTTCCTCCAACATCTACCCCTTTCCCTCCTCAGTTCCCCTCTCCCTCCTCCTCTCACCTCGTCTCTCCATAGCCACACAGCCAGCCAGATTTTCTGTCAATGGTATTTTCATATGGGTTCCATCAAATCTATCTCCTTTCGGGCCTTTTAATTCACGCTAAGCACGGATACCCTTTCGTTGCAACGTCCCTAACACGATAACCGTGACCTGTCTAGCTTCCCTCAATTCGACTCCTGCCCTACCGTTCCTAATGTCTTTCAAAACTTCGCACGTTCCGTAATGCCCGTCAACTGAGATGACTTTAGATTACCTTCCGCTTTTTCCACTTCCCTTTTCTCGAGATCTACACCCATTTTCGTCCTTCTGTAACGCCTCTTGAATTCAGAACTGGATCCTCATTTTCACATAATCCCTCCATTTTTTTCGTTTTAGAAGAGCCCATCTTTCCTTCTTTCTACCTTTTTGTAATGCCCTGTCCTCTTCTTTCACAACGTTATATATCTTTTTTTTATTTTCTTCAGTGATAAGTCAAACTTATCCTTGTTAGTGTTTTCTTTCCCCTACTCTTTTCGCACTGACACAACCTCATCCTCATCCTCTTCCACTTCCCATGAAACTCGTTCATTTCCTTCCCCGGCCCGCGCCTCATCCATAACCATGACCAAGGGTCGTCGGCGGAAGGGAGAGGGTCGCCTGGGATCATGAAATTCTACTTCGGTGTATCACTATAGCCGCTTCTCTCCCGCCCCCTCATCGTCGAGCCGCTGCATGAAAATATTTGCTTGTGGGTAGGCACGCTCCTGCAGACGCACGATTCCCACCCCTGTGTCTCGGGTGAGCCATTCCAAGCATAGGGAATAGATGAGAGATTTGAGGCATAGTTCTAGGGCTTTCTTTTGAACTTTATTAAACACATGGCGAAGACTACAAAACGCGTAAGAACGATACAATTACGAATGTGGTTTCATCATTAGATTTTGTTGTGAGTTTATCCTGCTCCATGCAGTTTCTTTGAATTTTGGTTTTGTTTCCTTCTCCCAATCACTTCTCTCATCTATTATCATGCACAACCTTCCTCATCATTTACAAATCATAATTTCTTCTTTTATCCTCCTTCATTCACTCCTTCCCTCTTCTTCCAGTATTGATTTTCTTATTTCGTCATCAAAAACTCCCATCCTATTGATCCTTCGCTAATTTCCTTCCTCCAACATCTACCCCTTTCCCTCCTCAGTTCCCCTCTCCCTCCTCCTCTCACCTCGTCTCTCCATAGCCACACAGCCAGCCAGATTTTCTGTCAATAGTATTTTCATATGGGTTCCATCAAATCTATCTCCTTTCGGGCCTTTTAATTCACGCTAAGCACGGATACCCTTTCGTTGCAACGTCCCTAACACGATAACCGTCGCCTGTCTAGCTTCCCTCAATTCGACTCCTGCCCTACCGTTCCTAAAGTCTTTCAAAACTTCGCACGTTCCGTAATGCCCGTCAACTGAGATGACTTTAGATTACCTTCCGCTTTTTCCACTTCCCTTTTCTCGAGATCTACACCCATTTTCGTCCTTCTGTAACGCCTCTTGAATTCAGAACTGGATCCTCATTTTCACATAATCCCTCCATTTTTTTCGTTTTAGAAGAGCCTATCTTTCCTTCTTTCTACCTTTTTGTAATGCCCTGTCCTCTTCTTTCACAACGTTATATATCTTTTTTTATTTTCTTCAGTGATAAGTCAAACTTATCCTTGTTAGCGTTTTCTTTCCCCTACTCTTTTCGCACTGACACAACCTCATCCTCATCCTCTCCCACTTCCCATGAAACTCGTTCATTTCCTTCCCCGGCCCGCGCCTCATCCATAACCATGACCAAGGGTCGTCGGCGGAGGGGAGAGGGTCGCCTGGGAACATGAAATTCTACTTCGGTGTATCACTATAGCCGCTTCTCTCCCGCCCCCTCATCGTCGAGCCGCTGCATGAAAATATTTGCTTGTGGGTAGGCACGCTCCTGCAGACGCACGATTCCCACCCCTGTGTCTCGGGTGAGCCATTCCAAGCATAGGGAATAGATGAGAGATTTGAGGCATAGTTCTAGGGCTTTCTCTTTTGAACTTTATTAAACAGCATGGCGAAGACTTGCCACAAAACGCGTAAGAACGATACAATTACGAATGTGGTTTCATCATTAGATTTTTTGTTGTGAGTTTATCCTGCTCCATGCAGTTTCTTTGAATTTTGGTTTTGTTACTGTTTTTTATAGTCTATCTCCTTTACCGTATAAAATAAGGAAATAATCCCACAAATGCGAAAATTTTGGAGGCCAGAAAAAAATGTTACCCATTTTCCATTTGCTGGGTACGATCTGGAGTAACTTGTGATATTACCATGATGACTGCATCTGTCATCACACGTCGACTTGACACACATTACTTTTTTATTAATTTCGATTATAGGGTTTGGGAACATAGCAAATAGAATTACTATAACGACCATCATTCTTTTTGTCACACCAATCGCTGCGAATCATTTCATAACCCGGGCGCGCAGTGACGGCCAGTTGACAAATACATATCCAGTATCAAATTCTGCACCTCGTTTTTCTATACCTCGTTTTTCTGCACCTCGTTTTTCTCTATATATTTTTCCGTAACCGGTTTATGCGAGCAACGATAATTTATGCAATATTTTAATGTTCGCGTCCTCGTCCTCGTTGTCCTCCTCCTCCTCCTCCTCCTCCTCCTCGAGTGTTGGAAGGGTAGGAGGTGGGGATGGAGAAGGAATGGAGAAAGAGAGCTGATGCCCATTGCCCACGTCATTCTCTTCTTCCTCTCCCTCTTCTTTGCGTAGTAGAGGGGTGGAGATGAGGGAGGTGAAGGTGGCGGGAGGTGATGGTAGAGGTGGATGGTGATGCGGCTCGCTGATGCTCACGTCCTCGTCTTCCTGATATGATGGGAGGGGAAGATGGAGGAGGGTGAGGGGGGAATGGAATGGGATAGAGAGCGCTGATGCTAGGTGGGAATCTTCTCCAATCACACTGCTATCATTACCAGCATCATCATAAATACCGTCCCACCATTACCATCTCTACTACTACCCTTATCACACCACACCCACTCATCACTACCATCACCATCATCATTAAATATCATAGTTACTATCAATATTACCGTCCTATCATCCTCGATCACCACCCCCGCCCATCCCTCGCTCACCACACTCACCACTCACAAAACACTATCATCAACAGCACTACCCCCCGCGCGTCACAAACTACTACTGCTGGGTCACCACAAAACAAGACACCCAATGCAATACAACCACCACGTTCAAGCCACCACTCACCCCCCCCCCCCCTCTATTCACAATCCTTTGTTCATCACCACTAACCATTCACTATCACTACCAGCACTCAAAATACCTTCTGACCATCATCCAGGATCACAACTCACTGCCATTCACAACACTCGACTCATCCTCACCTAAAACACCCCACCATCACCACCACCACCCACAATCTTAGCTCCCACCTTTAATGAGTCGTGTGCCTCACTAACTCACGCTCCCCCCAGTTTAGGCAGGTGGGCGGAACGATATTTATTTACTTTTATTATCTTATCCTCTCCATTACTGCCCCGAACGAATACTGTTTGAATTCTAGCCAATCCAAACCAACGTTGGACACAAAATATATACAAAAAAAAGACAGACATTCAGTTTTAGAGAACTAGAAAAAATAACAGACAGCTTTATCACATTTTCCTTTTGATTACTATGAATGGAGGATCGCTTACAACGCCCCCCCCCCCCCACACACACACACATAAACCATTAGACAAATAATATTCCAGTGAACACCACCGACTTTACAGGTGATGTAAAGAAAATGAAAATCGTATCAAAACGTTAAAAGGAGAAAGATATAATGTCACACTTTCTTTCATCCACACACACACACACACACACACACACACACACACACACACACACACACACTTTAGGCGCCGATGCTCCACGACAGGCCCAGGTCTCCGCCGCATAAGAATGAGCGCCAAAAAAGGGACGAAACGACTTTCCTACACATAATGGAAGGTGATCAGAGGCTCGTCCTGCGGTGACGTCAAGGAGAAAGGCAGGGAGGGAGGGGGGGGAGAGGGAGAGAAAGGTAGGAGAGAGGGTAAGGCGGAGGGAGGAAGGGAGGGAGTGTAAGGCGGGGGGAGGGAGGGAGGGAGAGAGGAGTGAATGGGATGGCGCTCTGATGGCCGGTATGGTTTGGTGGGTGGGAAGGGGCCTGGGGTGTTCGTGTTCGAGTGGGTGGGTGGATGGGTTTAGAGAGGAAGAGAGGGTTGGTGTATGTGTGGGTAATAGATTCTGAGAAGAGAGAGAATATGGATGAGTGGGTAGCATTGGGAGGATGAGAACCTGAGTAGGTGCGAATGAGTGAGAAGTAAGGGTCGAAGGGAAGGTATACAATAAGGAAGAAAGGGTTAGGAATGGTAAGTGTAGGAAGGGTAGAAGAGGGAGCGAGGGGACAGCCTTCTGGGTGGGTTATTGATCGTCAGGATAATGCGACGGAGGAGGTCAAGCTATTCCGAGACAGAAATGAATTTCATGCATCTAATCAAAGATGAGCACTTATGACATTGCGATCATTAATTTTTACTGATGTATTCTTTGTTTAACTATTTGCGAGTTATCCATATATATTTCGTAGGTTTTACAGGGGCAAATACAGATGTCTGCAGTAGTTACTGTATCGAAACGTTCAACATACGAAAATATATACTACAAAAATGAGCTTGTTCGAAGCTTCGTGTCACCTTCCTGTAGAGACCTTCCTGGCCGCTAAAAATAACACACAGCAAACAAGGAACAACGAGGTGGGAGTGGCTGTGGCCCAAGCACTGGACACGTCACCACAGACTTACATACTACACTGCTCGCCAAGGCCCTGCAAGTGACGCCGGCCTGGGGCCGTGGGTGTGCCCAGTTCATCCAAAACCGACGATTTAACCCACCTCACTCCCTCCCTGTTCCTGACACTAACATTCAATTTTAAGAAAAATTGAGAACATCATCATCTTCCTGAGAAAATTCTGCATCACACTAGCAATAAATTGTAACAATAATGTAAAAATACACATGAAAATCAGAGTTAAATGAAGTAGGGAATACACATTTTCTTGCACTTATTTCCCTTCAACTCCTTAGTACTCAGCTGGTTTTCGTCGCATCACTTTTATAAGCACAGATCCTAAATCTGCATGATTTTCTGATTCTGATGGAGTAGGATACGTCACGAGGTAAAAATATAGAGGGTCAAAATCGCATCCGAACATAAGTCGCGCCGTGGCGGCGTTCGTTCGCCTCGCCATTTGTTTACTCAGACTCGCCACTCTCGCACAATGACGGCTGAAGGGAGGGATTCCAGCTTACCAGTGATAAACTCTCAACTTTTTTCTTTTTAGTTTCCCGTGTTTCAGCAGAAGTATATAGTCTGATGTTTAATGGTGTAGTCTTTACTATTATGTAGATCACTAACGGCACTGTATATACTTTTGATGCGGGTAAAGATACAAGGTAGTTCAGAATAAAGGAATAGATAAATAAAAACCAACTCCGCTCTATATGTCAGTCAGTCTCTCTCTCTCTCTCTCTCTCTCTCTCAAATACAATTAGATTATGGTAATGGATGCAATGATAGTTACTGATTCTTGAATAAAATCAATTTGAAGAGTCTTCCTCTTATTTTGTAACTTTTTTCCTTTGCAAGATGGTGCATACGTATCTTGCAATATGCAAAAACCACTAATTTAATTAAAGAAAAAATGTGGTTGTTGTCATGCTCGTATTCAAACATGAGTGAGTCTTGTGTTCTGAAAACAGAATTACCCTTTTCTTTCAAAATAGAATTTGCAACCATAGAAGGAAATCTTTTAACGTGATACACTGTTTGTCATTTATGCTTAACATTTTCTGAAAAATTATCTCCGCTGATAAACTAAGAGTTATATATCCTTGGATGGTTTTATCAAACCAACTTCGTCCTTTTCTCTTATCAATGCAGTGCTTTTATCATTATCTTGATATCCTGTGTAGTTAGTTGTTAATACAGACAAGCACTCTGGGCATGCATGCAATGCTTCTCTGCACCATTCTAACTACATATCCAGAAATATGCCCAACAGCAGTCTCTTTGTAACCGGAGAGATCTGAAAAATTTGAGCAATCTGCATAATCATGCTCTGCTAGAGCCAGACAGCGAGGTATCAAATCATATCGCCTCGCGATCATAATGTCTGTTCTGTCCTCTACAGCCCTCTTCATAATGCTGCTTGTTAAGAACATAAGAACGTAGGAGTCTGCAAGAGGCCGGTAGGCCTGTACGAGGCAGCTCCTTTGAACCTAAGCTCCCGTGTATCTAACCCCACCTAATATCGCTGTCCATGAATTTATCTAATCTATTTTTGAATGTGACACTTGTATTGACACTCACCACGTGACTGCTAAGCCTATTCCATTCATCCACCACTCTGTTAGTAAACCAATTTTTGCCTATGTCCCTGTTGAATCTGAATGTATCCAGTTTAAACCCATTACTTCGTGTCCTACCCGGTTCTCTTACCAACAAAACCTTATGAATATCCCCCTTATTAAAGCCCTTCATCCATTTATAAACCTCGATCATGTCTCCACGCACCCTTCGCCTTTCTAGAGAATGCAAGTTTAACTGTTTGAGTCTTTCCTCGTATGGCAAGTTTCTCAACCCCTGAATCATCTTAGTCATCCTCCTCTGCACCGATTCTAACATTTTGATATCCATTCTATAGTAAGGTGACCAGAACTGAACCGCATAGTCAAGATGAGGTCTAACTAATGTTAAATATAGTTTGAGGAAGACTTCGGCGCTTCTGTTGCTTACGCTCCTTGAAATAAATCCCAGATCCCTATTTGCTCGATTTCTAGCTTGAATGCATTGTGCCCTTGGACGGAGATCAGAGCTCACTAAGACCCCTAAATCCCTCTCGCACCCAGACCTGCTTATGAGAGTGTCACTGTTGCTGATGTTAGGATTTCAGTGAGGTCTTGTGCAGAGACATTCCCATTTGCTGTTTTTTTTCATGTCGTAGAAGAAGCCTCTTGTAAGCTGCCATGAATTGTAGGGCTGTAGGATTATTATAGTTGTAAGTTAATGCTACATCTATAGCATTCAGGAACAAATATGGCAAACACAAAACACAGATGAATATGGAGGCGGGCAACAGGATCTATGTAGCTCTTAGGTAAATCCCGTAGGATTTTATTGGTAAGTCTTACTGGTAAGTCTATTTTCTTCAATTACGAGTATATATTCATTTATTCTGAACTAATTCTATCATTATCCGCATTAAAAATATACACAGTGTCGTTAGTGATCTACATTATGGTAAAGACTACACCATTAAACATCAGACTATACTTCTGCTGAAACACGGGAAACTAAAAAGAAAAAAAGTCGGGAGTTTATTACTGGTAAGCTGGAAACCCTCCTTGCAGCTGTCTTTGTGCGAGAGTGGCGAGTCTGAGTAAATAAATGCCGAGGCGAATAAACGCCGTCACGGTGCGACTTGTTCGGAGGCGATTTTGACCCTATGCATATTTTTACCTAGTGACGTATCCTACACCATCTGAATCAGAAAAGCATGCAGATTTTGGATCTTTGCTTATAAAAGTGATGCGACGAAAACCAGCTGAGAACTAAAGAGTTGAAGGGAAATAAGTGCAAGAAAATGTGTACGTATTCCCTACTTCATTTAACTCTGATTTTCGTATCTGTATTTTTACATTATTGTTAAAAATTTATGCTAGTGTGATGCAGAATTTTCTCAGAAAGATGATGATTATTGATGGTGTTCTCAATTTTTCTTAAGAATGAATGTTGGGGTCAAGAAACGGTGAGAGTGAGGTGTGTGAAGTCGTCGGTTTTGGATGAACTGGGCACACCCAATGTCAATATAAGGAATGTCGGGACAAGCGCATCGGGGGGAGGGAGTATGAGGGAGGGATGGGAGGTATAACTGTGACGTAAATGGGGTAGCGATGACAGAAAATGGATGAAGTAATGCTTGACCAGAGACTACAGTAAAATGTCAACTTTTAACGTTTATTTATTTCTTACATTAAATTTTTGTTACCACGCTCATTCTAATGTTATAGGTTGATTTTTTTATTGTGAAGACTTGGTAATAGGTTAATTTTCATGACGATCAAGAATCGATCGATTTAACAATTCGTTTATTAAAAGATAGATTGGAAAACTGGTTTAACGATAGACTTATATGGTTTCCTTGCTCTTCACATGGGTTTCATAATTCAGTAAACGTGAGGGTAAGGTAGGACATCTACTACACAACAATTATAGTTATAAAACTCTTTGGGCCCACTCATTTATTACAACCATAGGCGGCGGGGGAGGGTGGCTTTTAGGACTTGAGCCCCAGATCTTTTATTAAGGTTTTAAGGTGTTAAGATATTTTTTTTTTAATTAATTCATTATACAGTAACTTGATTCTAGTGTAGGACGTATCATAACTTAATTTTCTCATTATACCAGAGTCCCTTATGTCCCCAGAAGTCACTATCTATGGGGTTGTTTTTATTTTTTCCCCAGGGGAGCATACACCCGGACCCCTCCCCTTAGTCAGACAAGGTTCAAGTCCCCGATGTCTACAATGTCTGGCATCCCCCCTGATTACAGTAGAGGATATTATCTGATGTTGCACCAGACAGGCTATATTTAGTGACATCACTGTCATCGGAAATCTGTAATTTTGCATATTATATATATATATATATATATATATATATATATATATATATATATATATATATATATATATATATATATATATATATATATATTATATATATATACATAACTGCACAAGTGTTAGGCATGGTGTCGATGGGGAAAAAGTATCGCGATGGCGAGCGGACACGACCGCAACACCACACACCACTGTGACTTCAGAGCGACTGAGCTCTCTCAGTGTACCCTAGAATACGTCATGCGCGGGAAGGGACGGTTTTATTCAAAATAGTGTCCCGACATGTTACTATATAGACATTGGGCACACCCACGGCCGCGGCGGCGCTTCACTCGGCACAATACAGGGAGATGGGGGACGCGCAGTCTAGTATCTAAGTCTCTGCACGTCACTCATGATCATCCTCAGACAGGGACAACACGGACGGCCAACAACGATAACCCGCTTACAAGATCACCAATTCCCACTCTATAAAAGCCCCGTTCTAGCACTCCTTCCTGGCGCCGGATCACTTTCTCCCGCAAATTATCCTCAACTTTGACCCATATATTAAGGTTTTAACCCTTTCACAGAGTCACTTGAAGATGCTCGTTTCGCGTCGCCAGTTCATCGGTGGTGACCCCTTTCATGACCCACGAGAGGCACGGATGAATAATCCAGTGATGGGTGAAGGGAGGTGAGGTGTGGTGAGGAAAGGTGAGACGTGGAGGTGCTTCAGGCTGGTTAAGGTGACGGACGTTTACACTATTTCATTTCTTATGATGGATTAATCATTTTATGCTTGCCCATAGGGAGAGTTGAGTGAAGATAGAGGAACAAAAATCAGGGCAGGAGAGTAAAAAGATTGCACACACACACACACACACACACACACACACACACACACACACACACACACACACACACACACGAGAGGCGTGCCATTATAACCTCTCATTTCCACTGTGTCTGCAGCAGGAGCAGAGGAGGAGACACCTAACAGGTGATTACTCTCTCTCTCTCTCTCTCTCTCTCTCTCTCTCTCTCTCTCTCTCTCTCTCTCTCTCTCTCTCTCTCTCTCTCTCTCTCTCTCTCTCTCTCTCTCTCTCTCTCTCTCTCTCTCTCTCTCTCTCTCTCTCTCGCTCTCTCCTCCTTCTCTCTCTCCTCCTTCTCCCTCTCCTTCCATCTCCCTCCCTCTCCTTCCATCTCCCTCCCTCTCCTTCCATCTCCCTCCCTCTCCTTCCATCTCCCCCTCTCCCTCCCCCTCCCCCTCCCTCCCCCTCCCCCTCCCTCTCCCTCCCTCTCCCTCTCCCTCTCCCTCTCCTTCTCCCTCCCTCTCTCTCCTCTCCTCTCTCTCTCCTGTCCCTCTCTCTCTCTCCCTGTCCCTCTCTCTCTCTCTCTCCCTCTCCCTCTCTCTCCCTCTCTCTCCCTCTCCCGCTCCCTCTCCCTTTTTCTCTCTCTCTCTCTCTCTCTCTCTCTCTCCCTCCCTCTCTCTCTCCCTCCCTCTCCCTCTCCCTCTCTCTCTCTCTCTCTCTCTCTCTCTCTCTCTCTCTCACCACTCTTCACGGCACTTCATGAAAATTAAGACCACGAAAAGGACACAGCTCCTCACACAAAGACGTCGGTGTTTCGTAGGAATATCAAAGTTAATAATAGTATTTTTTCCTTGTTTCCCCACCGTCGTACAGGTGGCAAGGTTCCTGGGCAAAGACACGAAGCAGCTCCGCGACCACTCACGAGACATTATTATGTTTTGGCCCACAACGTAAGTCTCTCTCTTAATTAGTAACTTTTTACTTCGGTTCAAATGTGCCGCGCCTTTTTTTTCAGGAGTTATTAATAGGGATGTCCTTGGGATGGTTTAGTTCACCTGGCGGCAACATGTCTTCCTCCTCCTCCTCCTCCTCCTCCTCCTCTTGCTTTCCTCCTTCTTAGGGGACGCACGAGGATCTGTCATCTTGACTTGTCTCTAATTGCCAGGCTGTAACGTCGTTTATTTTGTGTAAGTGTGGGCGAGGAGTGCCAACGCTTCGCTCTCTCATCGTTTGCCTGATGCTGCCTGAGTGCCTGTCCCTGTACCTGGGAGTTGCTGAGTGCTGCCCCCCCACCCGGTGCCTCCTCCCCACGCAACTATTTCCACCCCCCAATAATGCAGCGTAACTCAACGGCCGCCAGCTAAAAGACGCGTCGGCATGGCTCTCGAGGCCGCCACTCTCAGGAGGATTTGTGTGCTTGTTGGGGAGAATGTGTTAAAGGAATACATGTTTATACACCATGAATGGTTGTTTTGGAGGGTGATTGGGGTGGTAATAGTGGGGGTGCTGGGTGAATGATGGTATATGGACGGCAGGTGTTGGTGGCCTTGCTGCTTCGTACACAAGAGGGTTTGATGATTCGGAAGACTGTCTTACGCAGGCTCTTTTCTATTCCATTAGAAGCGATGATTTAGAGATGTAAAATTATAAAACAATACTTCATCTGGTTTCTGTTTTTTAATGCCTGGGAGGCGACGGTGGGGAGTTTAATCAGATGACAAGTGTAGGGGGAGAAAACTGAATAATCCATAGCCCGATGCACTTCGCCAGTTCTATTAAATTTATTTGTTTCCTGATGAATGCTTCACGACTGGCTTATTTGTCAAGATTCAGGATCAGAGTTAAAACTAAAGGACCAAGAACATCTGCCGTACTAAGTAAATAAAACGAATAGCTGTGGTAGAGAGTGAGTAAAAGCATGTGGTTTATTTTCTGCTGTCCCACATATATGTTTCTTTGCATTTAAATAAACAGCAGGCGACTTAAAATTAATCTCCCTATTTCAGAGAAATAAGCGAGCAACAATTTAAGTTCCGTAAAAAAACTGGTTCTCTGTTGCTGTTCAAGGTCACACGAAGTAAACAACTTGTTAACTTTCTGTAGCACATTCAACGCTCTCTCAGACGCCACGAGAATGGTATCAGAGAGCCTGTGGGTCAGTGGGACGAAACACGCCTTCTCTAAGGCGACAGTGACCAACGAAAGTGATCTGGAGAGCAGCGTCATGTGGGTGATCCTTCAGCGCTTTTTTGGCTTATTTTGTCGCGGGCCAGAAGGGGCGTGGCAGGAAGGAACACCGGCCAGGGAGTCTGTCACGTGCAAGACCTAGTAGTGGCACGGTGGCGCCAACGCATAAAAGGAGCATTCGAAAACATCGTGAAAGTGTAAATGTTGCTTAAGGAATGAGTGAGGCGGAGGTGGGGAGTATATATACCTTGGAAGAAAATATTTTCTTGCATTTATACATAAATAGCATTGCTAATTTGACAGCCATTAAGGTGGCGTTTTGTGAATCGCATGGCTGACACTTTAGGTGGCTGGTATTACAGTCACAGGAAAAGAAGTCACAGAAAAAAAGTCATAATTTTTGCTAGGAAAGAAAGTCAGGTAATCAAACAAAAATATTTAAGTCATATGTAGTCGCCAGACTGAAGGATGGTAGTGACCAACGAGGTTGAAGAACTTATTATTGCACCCTTCGCATATGTTGTTAGTACGGGCATTGTTGTTCATGGTGGCGTCATACACATTCCATAGGTGAGGAGCAAGCATAGGTGGAATGTGACGCATTTTCAGAGGCATCAGGGCATCACTGGACATGGCAACTGGCTGCTGCATCAGTCGAAATGAGCCTCTAACATAATTACAATCAAAGTACGTACATAAGCAACTCCTCGGCTTCAGGTGGATCTTGCGGAATTAGTTTTGAGGCCTATACCTCCATCAATGTCCTCTAGGGGAAAATAAGCTAGAGCATCGATCATGCCACCAAACAAACGAAACTCAGCATTGATATTATAATGTGTTTCCAAACCTAGTTCCTGGATCTTACACCAAGTGGACTGCGTAAGATGATAGAAACAACCTTTGCTCTATACGTCGCGACCAAAAACTGCATCCTTACCATATGTGTGTAGGTCGTAAGAAGGCTGCCTCCTTCCTCGTATTTCAGTTACGTTAATCTCCATATTATTTTTAGTACCTCCTTTATTCCATTTTTCTCGTTTATTTAATACCTCTTCCTCCTCCTCCTCCTCCTCCTTCTCTATAATATAGTGCAGGAAGGGAAAGTTTAATCATGACCTTCAATATACAATGCAAACTTGGGCGTGTTATACCACCAAATGAGATCATGAGAGAGAGAGAGAGAGAGAGAGAGAGAGAGAGAGAGAGAGAGAGAGAGAGAGAGAGAGAGAGAGAGAGAGAGAGAGAGAGAGAGAGAGAGAGAGAGAGAGAGAGAGAGAGAGAGAGAGAGAGAGAGAGAGAGAGAGGCGGGGAGAGGGAAAGAAAAATAAAGAAATATATAGATGGAGAGCAGGGATGAAAGAAAGCGAGAAATATAATGAAATAAAGAAGAGAAAAATAAAGAAACGGACGACTAAAGAGAAGTGGGACCCCAATGCAATGTTAGGAAACTTTAGTGGGCCGTCCTTGTGAGAGTCAGCACACTCACTGGTGTTTTCCCTCACCAGGTGTGTGAATGCAGTGTATCTGAAAGATGTTAATTGATTAACTAATTCTTAGTACGTAAAATTAATTAATCAGTCAATCAGAGAAGATAAATACAATAAAAAAGAAATTTGGAGCTAAGAAAGAAAAAGGAAAGTTGATGCTGCGCCGCAAGTCGTCGTGAGGATTCCTTCGGATGCTTGTGCGCGTTTCCCAGGCCCATCGGTTTTCCATCCCAGTACCGGACAGGTGGAGGTCGTTAGATGTGGTAGGCAATCTGCCTAGGAGAGCAAACTCCGAACAATAAATCTGGACAGGTGGAGGTCGTTACCCGTGGTAGGCAGTCTTCCTAGGAGAACAAACTCCGAACAATTAACCCGGACAGGTGGAGGTCGTTAGTCGTGGTAGGCAATCTGCCTAGGAGAGCAAACTCCGAACAATAAACCCGGACAGGTGGAGGTCGTTAGCCGTGGTAGGCAATCTGCCTAGGAGAGCAAACTCCGAACAATAAACCCGGACAGGTGGAGGTCGTTAGCCGTGGTAGGCAATCTGCCTAGGAGAGCAAACTCCAAACAATAAACCCGAACAGGTTGGACTCGTGAGCCGTCATAGGCAATACACCTAGGAGAGCAAACTCCGGACAATAAACCCGGGCAGGCTGAACTCGTGAGCCGTAATAAGCAATACACCTAGGAGAGCAAACTCCGAGCAGTAAACACGGACAGGTTGGACTCGTCAGCCGTCATAGGCAATACACCTAGGAGAGCAAACTCCAAACAATAAACCCGAACAGGTTGGACTCGTCAGCCGTCATAGGCAATACACCTAGGAGAGCAAACTCCGAACAATTAACCGGGGCAGGTGGAGGTCGTTAGCCGTGGTAGGCAATCTGCCTAGGAGAACAAACTCCAAACAATAAACCCGGGCAGGTGGGAGTCGTTAGTCGTGGTAGCCAATCTGCCTAGGAGAGCAAACTCCGAACAATACACCTGGAGAGGTGGAGGTCGTTAGCCGTGCTAGTCAGTCTGCCTAGGAGAACAAACTCCGAACAATAAACCGGGGCTTGTTGTGCTCGTTAGATGTCGTAGACAATCCATGTGATGGGAATACCAAAGAAAAAAAAAGAAAAAAATAACACCGGAAAAAGGAAAATATAAAAACGAAACATCAAGAAAAGAAAAAAACTAGACATTGGACACTCTAACGAGTGCAAAGCGCCCGCTGCCAACACACTCTGGTCGGAGTGCTCAAAATGTGAAAATATGCAATTAAGTCTTGGGCGAGGTCCTGCCCTGCTTCACCTCTCAAAACTCGTGCCAGTGGAAGAATCACTTTATTTTTTACCTCGGTGACCTTGCCCTTTGACCTTGAGAATCGAACTTGCCCTGCGTGGGGCCACCTATAAAGTTTCAACATCCTAGCTGTAATGGTTCAAAAGTTATCGCGTTACAGACAAAAAAAAAAATTACACAGCTGAAAACAATACCTTCCGCAAAATTCTCTTGCGGGGGATAAAAACAGATCATCCACCTTTAGACCCTAACATCGCCAAAATTGTGGGTGAGTTTTCTGGGGAGAATAAGGCTCATCCAGACCAAAGAACATCAAAAAGGGATGATATAAAAGAGAACACAAAAAAATATGAAAAAAAGAACAAAAAAATCGATAAAGAAAAGTAACCGCAATAAAAGAACATCAAGAAAAGAAAATATAAAGAAACATCATCCACCTTTCGACCCTAACTAACATCACCAAAATTATGGGCGGGTCTCTTCTGGGAGGAAAGAGGCTCATGCAGACCAACGAACATCAACAAAAAGGATGATAGGAAAAAAAGAACACAAAAAAAGAACATCAAAAAAGAAAAACAGCAAGAAAGAAAAAGAAAAGAAAATGAAAAAAACCAACAGAAAATAGTAGAAAAGAAAGAAAAGAAAAGAAAAAGAAAAAAGAAGATCACCGATAAAAATAAAATAAAACAAAACAAAATAAATAAAACAATAAATAAATAAATAAATACAGAATATAGTAAAATTAACTAACTAGCTAACTCTGTTTAACTTTAACTTTTAAACTACCTAATTAGCGGTAATCGAGCTGTTTGACTACCTATTAACAACCTAACTAACATACTACCTAACGGTCTAACATGGATAGTGAGGTGAGGTGGGGTTAGACTTGCAGGAGCTGCCTTGGAGACCGGTGGCCGGTAATAAAGACAGGAAAAAAAGTCACAGAAAGTCACACTTTTGGTTAGGAAAAAGTCACAGGAAAAAAAGTCACAATTTTGGCTAGGAAAGAAAGTCAAGTAATCAAACAAAAAATATTCAAGTCATTCGCCAGACTGAAGGATGGTAGTGACCAACGAGGTTGAAGAACTTATTATTCCACCCTTCGCATATGTTGTTAGTACGGGCATTGTTGTTCATGGTGGCGTCATACACATTCCATAGGTGAGGAGCAAACATAGGTGGAATGTGACGCATTCTCAGAGGCATCAGGGCATCACTGGACATGGCAACTGGCTGCTGCATCAGTCGAAAGGAGCCACTAACATAAGTACAATCAAAGTACGTACATGAGCAACTCCTCGGCTTCAGGTGGATCTTACGGAATGACACTTTTGAGGCCCATACCTCCATCAATGTCCTCTAGGGGCAAAAAAGCTAGAGTATCAATCATGCCGCAAAACAAACGAAACTCAGCATTGGTATTATACTGTGTTTCTAAACCCAGTTCATGGATCTTACGCCAAGTGGACAGCGTAAGATGATAGA
Source organism: Eriocheir sinensis (assembly GCF_024679095.1). Lineage (NCBI taxonomy): Eukaryota > Metazoa > Arthropoda > Malacostraca > Decapoda > Varunidae > Eriocheir > Eriocheir sinensis. The sequence continues at coordinate 16,811,726 of NC_066518.1, forward strand.
AACAGCCTTTGCTCTCTACGTCGCGGCTAAACACTACAAGAACACCTCTCAGTAGCTACACTATCTTCAAAGTCAGTCACCACGGTTTGCACATTCATAGAACAGTTTAGGTCTGCACACTCCTCAACTATAGCCTGAAAGAGTTTTTCGTAGGTGGTACGAGTCTTGTTTGGAAGATGAGTGTACACACTGCAGTAATTGCTGTATTACCGAAAGGCACACGGATGACATAAATCTGTTTGAAAATATTCGGAGCTATAGCAAAGTTGCCATTCATATAAAAAGTGAAAACAGTGCTAACATTGCTGTTTCTTTTTTGTGTGTGACTTTTTTTCCTGTGACTTTTTTGCCTGTGACTTTTTTTGTGACTTTTTTACTTGTGGCTTTTTTACCTGGATTCGACTCGAAGTAGCAGAAAAAACGAAAGTTGTATACACAAAGTTTATAAATTAAAGAACATGTCCAAGCCTTCTCAACACTACAAACGCTCAAAACTGCAACTGCCACTACTACTACTGTTACTACTACTACTATAGCTTTTCCTTTTACCACTAACATGCACTTCTGTTACTACAATTATTATTAATACTGCTACAACAACTACCACCAACGGGTCTCCTCGCCTCATACAAACACTCTTCCCGCTTAGGCCCCGTGACGCACACAGGCAATGAGAAACGACTCGTACACACCGTAACGACTCCATCACACTTCCCGGAGCCACGACGACGGCAAAACACGGCACAAAAAATAGCAAAATAAACACTTAAAAAAAAAACACGCCCCGAAAAAGGGAAGTATGGTAACACGGAAAGCGAATGAGTGAAATGAAAAGGCTGAAAAAAAATGTGTGCCTCATTTTCGTCTTCATGTTCCCAGCAGACTAAAATCGGCTGCCTCTTGTAAATCTATCCCTGTTTGTTTGCTTGTTCACAGACGGCAAGTAAAGTATTTCAGTCACTAGTGTAGAAAAAGTTGAGATCACTTATACTTTTACCTCTCTCTCAAGGAAAAGCGCTGACTGAAAATAAAGGAACGGGAATAAGGAGAGAAAAAAGGGGATGGTGGGGAAAACAAGGAGCTAGGAAACTATAGAGAAGAAATAACCAGATTTGATGAGAGAGAAACCACCTCTGAAATGAGGCGTGTGAGAAGCAAAAGTTGAGAAAGACGGATGAAGATAAGAAGGAGGAAGTGGAAGAACCTCCGTGGTGCTTCCAACCCGTCTCGATCTGTCACTGGCGCTTCGTTGCTGCAAGAGTCCGAATAACGATGAGACAAGTGTTTGCTTGAGATGGCGAGGCGGAGGTTTACCTGAGCTGCGTGACCTGTAGTGTGGTGCTGATGGTTGTGGTGATGGACGCGGTGATGATGTGGATAGACTGTGACATGCGAGTAGCAGGGGGGACGGTGATGGTTGTTGGAGAGATGGTGTGGAATGTTGTTTGGTGGTGTTGGTGGTTATTATAAATTTTGTGTTGATGGGGGTGGGGGGGTTATTGGTGGTGATTGTGATAAATTTTGTGTTGATGGGGTGGTGTTGTTGTTGGTCAGTGATAGTGATGGTAGTGGTAGTGCTGAATCACATGTGAGTGGTGGTGGTGGTGTTGAACGTTACGCAGTGCTGAAGGTGGTGGTGATAGTGGTGGTGTTAACGGGCCACGGGAGACACAGGGGTCGTATCGTGTCGCTGGGCTGGCACAAGGCTCCACCTCCTCAGCCTTAAGCTCACTCCCAAACTCCTTACGGCGACGAGGGATTCAGACAAAAAAAGCAACGACTCCAAGAGCTTGGCGGTCAAGGCCCATCGGCGCCCCGAGACAAAAGCCGCGAACATTTATATCCCGACGGAGAAAATTTACGCCCCGCAGGTCAAGACGGAGTTTACGGCCTTTGTCACTGCTTTGTTCACCTCGAAAGCGAGACTGGAGGCGTGTTCGTCGGGGGCTCCCTTCGGTGGGGGGAGGCAGCAAGAGGAGGAGGGGTTGTTGTTGTTGTTGTGGTGGTGGTGGCTGAATTGGTGGTGGTGGTGGTGGTGGCTGAATTGGTGGTGGGGGTTGACGTGGTGGTGGTTAGGGTAGTGGGAGTGGTAGTGGGGGAAGGGTTGGTGACAGTGATAGTAGTAGATGTAGAGGTGAGAGTGGTGGTGGTGATGAAGGTGGAAAGTGATAGGATTGAAACTGGACGTGTCAGTGGTGGGTGTAGTGGTGGTGGGCGTGAGTGTGAGGGTAAGGGTGGTGGTGGTCACAACGGGTTCACAGGGTGGCACGGATTCCCACCCTGCCACTCCTTCCGGCTCTTTTGAACAAACTCTTGCGGAAATTATTTTCACTGCGGATGAAAATTTGTGCGCAAAAAAAAAAAAAAAAAACTACCAACACAAATCCTCCATTTTTTCTTTATTTTGCTCTCTCTCTCTCTCTCTCTCTCTCTCTCTCTCTCTCTCTCTCTCTCTCTCTCTCTCTCTCTCTCTCTCTCTCTCTCTCTCTCTCTCTCAATAAAGGGTCACATGAGCTACCTACAAGACTAACACTTATACCCGATCGGTGGTCGCAGTCATACACACGCCCACACGTCCACACGCGCGCACAGGCACACATGACCACAGATGCACCCACGCACGCTCGCGTTCTCATACACACACACACACACACACACACACACACACACACACACACACACACACACACACACTCATGTAGTATTTTTATTTTCTGTTATTTGCATTCAAATTTATTTCATCACTGTTGTATTCTACTAACTCATCACATTCATCCTCTTTTATTCATAGTCACCTATTTTCTAGTCACCATTGCTGGGTTCTCATCACTTCATTCATCTTATTTTATTTGTTTTCATTTCATTCCATTTGTCGTTTTCTTCAACTCATTTCATGCATCTGCCTTTTATTCACATCGAACCTATTTTTACTCACCATTATGTTTTTATTCTCATTTAAAGTTTATGCATCTCCTACACTTTTTTGTATGTGTATCTTCAGCCATTGGCTGCACGTATTTTTTGACATTAGACCGTTAATTACCTCCGCCAACGAAGTTGGGAGGAGGTTATATTTTCGGTCCGGTCAATATGTTTATTTATTTATTTATTTATTTATTTGTTTGTTCGTGTACAGTCTCCTACAATTTTGCGGATAGCTCAACCAATTTTTAGGGAAGCTTCGTGTCCATCCAGAATAGAACCCATTAAATTTTTCATGTCAAAGGTCAGAGGTCAAGGTCAAGGTCGCACAAAACGTCAGATTGGCCATGACTTCGGTTCTCGCCATCGTAGAGACTTTAGACTTGGTTCATATTTTAGCTCATGGAAAGACGCACGTTGCATGACCTTGACCTTGATATTTGACCTTGACCTCGAAAAGTTCGCCCAAGGTCAATGTTTCCAAAGAAATAGAATTTCATCAAATTTCGAAACAAATGCTTCCATATAATGCGTGTCCATCCAGAATAAAACCCATTAAATTTCTTATGATTCACCTTGCATGGCCTTGACCTTGACCTTTAACCTTGACCTCGAAAAATTCGCCCAAGGTCAAAGATTAAAAAAATAGAATTTCATCAAATTTCGAAACAAATGCTTCCATATGATGCATAGGATCACAGTTGATGCCCATACCAATTTTCAGGAAGATCTTTGGCTGATGTCAAAGGTCAAGGTCAAGGTCGAACAAAAAGTCAGATTCACATATTTTTGGCCATAACTTCGGTCCTCGTCATCACACTTGGTTCATACTTTAGCTCATGGAAAGACGCACCTTTCATGACCTTGACCTTTGACCTTAGCCTCGAAAAGTTCGCCCAAGGTCAATGTTTCCAAAAAAATAGAAATTCATAAAATTTCGAAACAAATGCTTCCATATGATGCACCTTGCATGTCCTTGACCTTTGTCCTTGACCTCGAAAAATTCGCCCAAGGTCAAAGTTTCCAAAAAATAGAATTTCATCAAATTTCGAAACAAATGCCTTTCAACATCTACCTTTCCTTCCTGCTGGAAGTACGCCTTCGTACAGCCTGTGCCTAAGAAGGGTGACCGTTCCAGTCCCTCAAACTACCGCCCTATAACTTACTTTCCTGTTTATCTAAAGCTTTTGAGTCAATCCTTAACCGGAAGATTCAACAGCACCTTTCCACTTCTAACCTTCTAACTGATCGCCAGTATGGGTTCCGCAAGGGAAGTTCTACTGGCGATCTTCTTGCTCTCTTAACTGATTCTTGGTCATCCTCTCTTAGCCGTTTCGGTGAAACTTCTCTGTTGCGCTAGATATATAATTTAACAATAATAATAATAATAATAATAATAATAATAATAATAATAATAATAATAATAATAATAATAATAATAATAATACAATATTATTATTATTATTATTATTATTATGTGTGTGTGTGTATTATTATTATTATAATCAAAATATTGATCTTGGCTACATTGAAGAGAGAGAGAGAGAGAGAGAGAGAGAGAGAGAGAGAGAGAGAGAGAGAGAGAGAGAGAATGATAAAATAGAGAAGTTACAATGAAGTTAAAAAAAAAAGATATGTACTATGGTCTATGTTATGCATTAAAGAAAAATTTGTACGGGACATGAGATTGAGCGGCGATCATGTCAGTGCTTGCTTGTACTGTTGTACACTGCCATGTACAGTCATCGTCAGAGGCAGTCATGGCGCGCCGCCTTGGGTTGAGTGACGAACAGATTTATTCTGAATTATTAATTTAGTATTTAATTTTGAACAATAAATGAAAAGTCAGAATGATTGAATCACTGATTCTGATAAATGATACCGATTGACTGAGTCCGATTCACTGTAAAAGAAAAAAAAAACTTGTGAGCATGCCGCGCTGCAAATGTCTTCGATAGTTTTCTAAGTACCGCAAAAAGTACTGCAGGATTTTTTAGTGCGGTCCGTGATAGTGCGGTATTTTCAGAAATTTTGCGGTAGTGCGGTACTTTCTTCGTGATGCGGTACTACCGCACTACCGCACTAAGTACCGCACTTGCCCACCTCTGCCTTTTAGCCATACGCGGGGAAGATCTCAAGTCTAAGTTTCGAAACAGAATGGAAGGTGATTGTGAAGGTTCACTTTTCACCTTTCAGGATAAAGCTGTTGTTAAGGTACCCCACTTCCCCTCACATTTGACTATATTACCTAATACTCAATATGGCAAAGACAAGAAGTGGTATTGAGTGAAACGTATTAAATCAAGGGGCGAGAGAAGGGAAGACAGAACAAGAAGGAAAAGGAAAGGAAAGGGAAGTGAAAAGCGGGGCAGGAATGAAAAAAATATTTTGATGCTTCACTTGTAAGGTATGAGTCGCGCCGAGTGTAATCATAGAACAGGAAGGAAAGGGAAAGAAAAGGGGTGGTGATGAGCGAGCGGGGATGATGAAAATATTCTGCCGCTTCTCGAGTAAGGTTTGTGCCGTGGTGAGTGTAATCATACCAAACGCCAATTTAATGAAATACATCCAAACAGCTGCTTTGCATGTCCGTGCATTGCCAAATGTGATTACGGTTTAAAGAGATTTAAAACTTTGAATATAAAGTTAAGTTTAGTGAGTAAACATTTAGTGAAAAACTTTTACTGAAACTTAGTGCTAAGAGTTTGGAAAAATTTAATCAAATATTTTACCCTAGCCTCGCATTTACGTTGCATTCCACTGTAACTGAAGGGATTTCCATTTTGCTCAACTTTTGAAACCTCCCTCTGCCCCCGTTACGGCTGAGAAATTTCTCTGCTAACATATGGCGAAAACAGTCGCCCCGAGCAGCTGGCGGCGTTGTTTTGGGAAAAGTGTTCTAATTGAATGAACGGTGCCCCGAGCAAGTCGTTTTTGTCGTAATCTTTCTTGTTGCCGAAGGAAAATAATTCTTCCTCCTCTTCCTCCCTTCCCAATTATTAATTCTGACTCCTTCCCATAAAGTATTTCCTCTTCCTGCCCTTAACGCGTACCTTGGAAACAAATACAAATAAATGAAAGCAAAAGGAAAGGGATGAAGAAACTGTGTTCAAACGACCCAGTTCACACTTCTACGCATTCCGTACTGCAAAAGTTCTTACCTTCATGGGTCATAAGAGATGATGGTGTTCAGTCAGTGGGCGTTCCTCCTGTAAAGAAAATGATTTTCTTTAAATACAGCTAGTGTAAAGAATTATAATACGGAATAAAGAAATTTTATATAAAAAAACTCTGATCAGTGGAAATGATTATGATTGTGTGCGTATATATTTGTGTTTTCCGTGAACAGGAATATTTGAATCTCTAAAACCGGAAAAGAAATGATTGAATCGTCAAAAGAAGTATCACGTGGCCTGAGTTGTCAGTTCTTTGAATCCGTTTTACTCACTGAAAAGAGAAACGTTGCCAAAGAAATATTTTGTATTGCAAGCAACCATTTCTTGCAAAGATCAATATAAATGTGAAGCTAATAACCGGTGCTTGCCGAAGTGTTATTATGTGCAACAAGTCGTTAGTTCTTACAGAAACTAATAAAGAAACAAGTGGTGCTAATCTGTAAGGCGGACCTTTGAGTCCCTCATTCATCTTCACACGAGACACCCGCGCGGGGCCTCACACCCTTCTGCCGCTGAGCAAGGAGGCTGAAGGAGCAGGGATGAGGCCACAGCAGCACACAGGAGCACGCTGGTGTGGCCCGTGAGGACTGTCAGGATGGGCGGGGAGAAGGCCTTCTTCTGGGCGTTGCTGCTCACCTCTCTGTTCACAGCTGCGTGTGGCCGCGTCTTCTGCTACAACGGAGGGCGATGCGTCTACAACCGCTGCATCTGTCCCCGAGGGTTTTACGGCTCCCGCTGCCAGTACGGTGAGTGTTCCTGCTTGTCACGTGGTCTTGCTTGACCTCAGCCTCTTTTGTTCCTTTCTCTCTCTTGTTGCTTGATTGCTTCGTGTTTTAATTCCTTTTTAATCTTGACTTGCAGGAAGTAACCATCCCTACATCGTCTCCCTTCCCTTCCTTTCTTCATACTTATCCTTATTCCTACATTCATTAATTACTTTCTTCTTTCCCTTGTTCTCTCCATATCTCATTATTTCTTTTCAGTTGTGTTTCTTGGGTAAATAGGATGTTTAGAATAGTAATTCCTCTCACCTTAACATCAACAATCGGGATAGAAATTCCTTTCACCTCAATATCAACAATCAGGACAATCAACGCATTACAATAATGAGCTCAAACTCTGCCACTATTATCTTCCACCAGGTTTTTGGCGTAGCTATCGTGTCTGACTGTCATTTTCTGCCTTTCTTTGTCTCGAGTTTTGCAGGAAAGCAAACTCCGATAAAAAAAAAAAGGATTGGTAGAATCATTTTCTCGGGGCTAACGAGTCGGGGATGTGGTTCTGCCGGGAAATGTAAAGTTAGGAGAAGGCTACTGACGGCCATATTCTCAGTGAAGCTCTTGAAGCGTCTCTTAGAGAGTGTGTTTCCGTTGAAGGGTATGCCCAGTTCCTAACCTTCGAAACAATCTTTCCGTGTAGTGTTGGTACTACTGCAAATCAAACAAACGTTGAAAACCGAAACCTTAATGCAATTTAGGTACATTTATATAATGGATTATATAGTGTGACTAATATTTATGTAAACAGTGCTTGATACAGTGACATACATTATATATAGCAGAAATTTTACATTGATGCATTTAATTGGTTGGTACCCGTGGCTATGTTTGCTTCACTTTCATATCATCCCGTTACCTGTGGGCGGAGCTTAGGAGACCTCGTTAGAATAAACTGCTTTTATTTTCTTTATTTTCCTCCTGTTCCATGAGACATCTCTTTTTCCCTTCGTTATTTCTCACTTGTAAATATATTTTAACTACCTAGCTTTAAAGCTCCTATCAGTGGGTGGAAAATGGTAGCATCTATATTGCTGAGCTTTGCTAAGCTCCACCCACAGGTGACGTCACGAGTTTGGAGATTGGCTGTGTTAAGCCCAACACGGAGTACCAAATACCACCACATATTCATACAGACTTGTGAAACAAGCGCCCGGAGAAAGCCTGTTAGTCCGTCCTACAAACGCTCAAAAAAGATAACTGTTGTGAATAGTTGAGACTAAAGGGCGGGGCGTGCTGGTTGAGAGGTGTGTTCCAGTGTTGGCTTAAATTATCATAGGAACCGTGAAGTCTTGAATAAACAGAAAAATATTGTTTCTCGCATTGTATTATTTTATATATATATAAGGCCTAGAAAACTTAAATTGTTCTTATACCCAATTAATAATACAGCAACATGGAAAAATGTTGTAATAAAGCATTAAATGTGCGAAGATATTAGCGAAGAGCGGGCCTTCACCTCCTCTTCGTCAAGAGAGGAAATTAGTTCATTTTTTTCCCGCTCGCCGCTTCGCGCGCTGCATCAAAGACACTCCTCTTCACTGAGAATACCGTTTGGTCCACGAAGCCTTGTTTCCTCGCGTGAAGGGGGAAGAGATTCACTGAGAATACGGCCGTGAGAGTCTTGGGCGGGGTTCCCACTATTCCGTTTTCACGGATCCGTCGACCGTCAGTGACGTCATCAACGGAGCCCGGGCCCCGCGCGGAGCCCGTCCAGAGATGAACTCGTTAACTTTTGGATCCGGGGTAGGGGTGGTGGTGCCAGTCCAGTGATGCTGAATATTCTACACATCATGAAAATATGAAATAGAAGTACTTAGATACAAAATAACATATACAAGAAGTCGTTTTGGTTAATGCTGTCCATATATTTGTCAACAAATTATGAGCGATGGACTGACGGAGCGGATCATCCGTGCTGAGCTGCCGCTGTTTCGCTGACGTCATTTTGACGTCATTAACGTCAACGAAACCGTCAAAACGGAATAGTGGGAACCCCGCTTTAGAGGGATCGAGAGGACAACATTAATATAGTATCAGAGAGAGAGAGAGAGAGAGAGAGAGAGAGAGAGAGAGAGAGAGAGAGAGAGAGAGAGAGAGAGAGAGAGAGAGAGAGAGAGAGAGAGAGAGAGAGAGAGAGAGACTTCAAAGATTTACAAAATTAGATTAGCAATTAAACAGGAAAGATGCAGCGGGTAACGTTTTTTCGTCTTTCCGGGTGTCGCCTCGCATCAGCAGAAGAAACGTTTTTAAAACATATTATTCAATGTTTAATTACGCATATGATAAAGAAAATTAAGTATTTTCTGAGAACGAAAATTTAAAGTTTGTCACTTTGAATGTACAGGAAAGCCTACATTTTCAAAATAATTCATAATGATAATGATGATAATAATGAAATACTACTGCTACTACTACAAATAATAATAATAATAATAATAATAATAATAATAATAATAATAATAATAATAATAATAATGAGCGAGCAGCCCACCCACCTGTTCATACTCCTTTTCGATCTGGTCAGTCAGTGGGTACCGAGGGAAACCTGGGAAGGTAAGTTTTGATAACCCGGAGGTCACACTGCCCTGTGCCCCGGGATAATGGGTTCCAAAACACCGCAGGCTCACGGGCCAATGCGAAGGACATAAGCACCATGGTATAAGAAACACCAGGTAGTCTCGATACCCCCTCCCCCACCACTCTGTGCGCATTCTAAGTGACGTCACTACCGAGACGAGAGAGAGATAGATAGATAGTGTGTGAGAATTTAAAGGTATCCTGATATAATGTAGTCTGTTGCACGTCAAAGGGTAGGTTCTGATCTTGGAATGCATTTTCAGTACTGTTTTAGTGCCCTCTGCATTAATTTTACCTGGAGTGTTCGGACAATTCACTCATATAATAAAAATAATGACTATAAAGTTGGGTCATCTGGAGCACTTCCGTGACCGTGGAGAGCGAGGGTTCGTTTCTCAGTCTTTTTGTCTTCTTTGAAGGTTAAATAACTAAATAAGAGGAGGTGTCCCTCTCAAAAGTGTGGGCAAAAGTCGTAGGGGGCAAATATCCAAAATGGCCGCAGTCGGCCACCTTGAAAATTACTTTTTTAATGGTTTTGCTGAAATTCCAAAGTAATATAGCCTTTCTTGTTTGTTTTTTTAGGAACGAGGAATTCATATTTCATATCAGTTTTACAATTTGACCCAGTTTTGACCTTCAAATCCAAATGGCCACCGCTTACAGCTCACAATTGGTCAATTTTAAAATCAAAGATTACACCATATTTTTTTTCTTCAGGTCTCGACAAAATAACAATTATGGCAATGTCTGTCATTGCGGCCAACAGACAGCTACCCATCTGAATCAGTTGAGTCAGAAATCTCACTGTCGTCATCGCTGCTGCTCTCATCGATGCTGTCATTTACGTAGTCTCGAGGTGTGAGCTGATGAGGCAAAGACGACTGAGTGTAGCGAACTGGCCGGCACTTTCCATTCATGAATTCCCAACCATGGCCAATGGGAGACGTACGCTCCAGCAAATCGTAATGAATCTGGCAAAGTGTGTTTGGTGCATGAAGGGAAATGGCAGACCCACTAGTCCAAAACTGCCACTGTAAACACTTGCCGACCATCAGGCACTACCAAGAAAGTCTACCGGCGCCATAGACTCTCTCTCTCTCTCTCTCTCTCTCTCTCTCTCTCTCTCTCTCTCTCTCTCTCTCTCTCTCTCTCTCTCTCTCTCGTAAGTAAGTAAGTAAGTAAGTAAGTAAGTAAGTAAGTAAGTAAGTAAGTAAGTAAGTAGGCTATGCGGAAATATTATTTGGTAAATAAACATGCTCTAAACAGTAACTTTCAGCAACAATCACTGAAAACTCATTCAGCAATACACCCTAAAGCACCTAACTCAGGTTACCCGCAGACCCACCAGTTCTTCACTACCTGGCTGGTGTTTCGGTCCACGAGTCTATGTATATTAAGTCATTACTTGGCTGCTCATGCGATAGCGCTTTTGTTAATGGTTGTAAGTTATATTCATTCACGGATTTTGTCTACTGAATCTAAGGGTTATTACTCTTGAGTTTTCCTAAACTAACAGAACCCTGAGCAAATCTAACAGGCAGTAACCTATTGTCACTAAAATGATAACTTATCGCTGGTAAGGATAGAAACCTATAGCCGCTAAATGTGGTAGCCTATCACGCTGAAATGGTCACCTATCGCTGCTTTTTAAGCTGTTCATAGATCAGACCCGAGTAATTTCCGACTGTTAGTGATGATTAACAATTTAACTTTACCATAACAGAGAAGCGATAAGCTACGTTTCTTAAGCATCCACAATGTTGAGTTAAATTTTTATCAGCACATGTCTGAATCCCTGGGGCACGTTACATTATGCAGAGTAAAAATCATATACTAATAAAACACCGTGAACATCTCTTAAGTTGACCCTCCGGCCCCTCGCTGCAAGACACCACCGATTGCGGCGATTAGTTACTATCCACAGTAGTGATGGGTCAACATTTGAACGCGAATAGGTTAATACAGTTAGCTTTGCGTGTGGTTCTGTTCATTAAGAAAACGCGGAGTGGCAGCACGCAAGTTCGGTGGCGGCCTTGCTCCGCAATCTCAAATAGTGCATTTTTGGATAATCCAATTTCTGCTTTTATTTAAAAATAAATGACAATTCAATTTTTATTTTTCAAAATCTTGAAAACTGTCTATTAGAAACAGTGACTTAAAAAACCTTTACTACCAATCAGCATCACAAAATAGTAATATGGGAGAAGTGGCAGGTTTTCCACCACAGCTGATTAAACAACCAAACACAGACTCCTTACCAACTACTGGCGTTCTTATCGTACCACGCGCGTTCATTCTTGTCTGTTGCTTGAGTTGGGTCCTTGCTTGCTACGCCACTCTCGTCCAGGACGCGGGATCTGTCGCCGGCCCCGTCATCACCGGCCGATAGAGCCACTCCACCAGAATTATCACTAACACCGCAGACAATAACAACCCAGCCACGGCAGAAGAAGGCTAAGTACCGTAGGAGAAGCAGCAGCAGCAGCAGCGATAGGTGCTCCACGATCCGCAGTGACGTCGATACTAACGCCCCCAGCTTCAGCAGCTCTGTCGACCTGAACCAGAGCTCGAACAGATGTTCTATCAGGTGTCAAGTCATTGTCCATGGAGACCCTTCCAGACGCATCAATGTGAACCTAAGTATACCACTTTGCCTTTGTTTAGTTTCTTTAAGCACAGGTGGTTGGGCATTACTGATGCTCTGTAAAGTTGGGCAAAGGGAGTAACTCTTTGAACCGCGAAGCTTCACGACGTTCCTCATCACAGGTTCACGGTGCGCTCGTTCCAGTTGGATATTTAAAAATTGTAATTTGTCGTCTACTAGTTCAGTGACTTTGGCGGCAGTTTGCTTCTTAGTTCCCCCTTCTGGGTGCTGCTCCATACCGAAAATTGTAAATTACTGCGCCGGTTGTAATACTTTCTTCTTTTATTATATTTTAATTTATTCACTGGTGTGTAGATCTCAGTTGAATTATTGTTTCCTGGTCATATTTTTTGTCTCTTCCATTGCTTCAACCTCACTGCATAAACCCCCAATGGTTGTTACTTGTTGATGATTGGTTGTAGCGACAAGGCATCGTCCCTTCGGATTGGAAAAAGGCTAACGTGACACCGATTTTTAAGAAAGGAGACAAAAAAATACCAGGTAACTACCGACCCATTAGTCTAACTTCAATTGTAGGTAAGCTAATTAGAGACAAAATTGTCAGTTACCTCGAAAGCCACTCATTAATTGGGGATTCACAACATGGCTTCCGTAACAAAAGATCCTGCCTGTCAAACCTACTGACCTTTTATAACGATCTCTTCTCAATTTATGATGTAACCAAATCAGTGGACGTAGTCTATCTTGATTTCCAGAAAGCGTTTGATAAAGTCCCACATCATAAATTACTTTATAAATGAAAGCAAATAGGCATTGACGGTCAAGTAAACCAATAGATCGCGAATTGGTTGAGCAACAGACAACAAAGAGTTGTGATTGACGGATTTAACTCAGAGTGGGCACCGGTCACTAGTGGCGTCCCTCAGGGCTCGGTTCTTGGCCCAGTGCTCTTCATTATTTACATCAACGATGTGGATGTTGGACTCAATAATCGCATTAGTAAATTTGAAGACGACACAAAGATTGGTAACTCGGTTCTCACTGACGAAGACGGGCAAAGCCTCCAAGAGGATTTGCACAAAATTTCAGCTTGATCGTATAAATGGGAGATGCGCTTTAACGTAGACAAGTGCCAGGTCCTTCAAGTTGGAACAAAAAATAAGAAGTTCGATTACGAAATGCGCGGCGTTAAACTCACAAGCGTTCAATGCGTTAAGGACCTGGGGATTAAAATCGCGTCAAACCTCATATTCTCACATCAATGCATCGATGCAGCAAATAAAGCGAACAGAATGTTGGGCTTCATTAAAATAAACTTTTTATTCAAGAATAAAGATGTAATACTTCCGCTCTACAATAGTTTAGTCAGACCCCACTTGGAATATGCGGTACAGTTTTGGTCTCCCCACCATGCAAAGGATATTGCTAAACTAGAAGGTGTTCAGCGTCGAGCAACAAAAATGATCCCTTCCTTGCGCAACAAATCCTATGAAGAAAGGCTTTCCACCCTTAACATGTTCTCTCTTGAGAAACGTCGCCTCCGAGGAAAACTGATCGAATGTTTTAAAATACTTAATGGTTTCACGAATGTACACAGAACAAAATTGTTTATGATCGATGACACTTTGCGAACGAGGAACAATGGCACAAAACTCAAATGTAGACAAGTAAATTCAGACTGCACCAAATTTTTCTTCACCAACGTTGTAGTGCGAGAATGGAATAAGCTCCCACCATCAGTGGTCCAGTGTAACACGATTGACTCCTTTTAAAACAAGCTCGACCGTCACTTCCTTGAACTTAATATTAACTAGAGTAGAAAAGCAACGTTTTGGAGCCATCTGATTAATGTAAAATCACTTAGGTTTAAGGACAGACCACCTAGTCTGGACCATGGGGTCTGTGTGGTCTGATTTTCTATGTAAATCTCTCTCTCTCTCTCTCTCTCTCTCTCTCTCTCTCTCTCTCTCTCTCTCTCTCTCTCTCTCTCTCTCTCTCTCTCTCTCTCTCTCTCTCTCTCTCTCTCTCTCTCTCGGCTAATAAAACCTCTCCCCTCTTCTTGGAGCGTGGGAACCAACTTGTCAAATAGAAAAAGTCGCTGGGTTGTCGTGGCCCAGAGTCGGCACAGTGTGAACGGGGCTTTAGTGGCTCCGTGACATATAGGCAGTGAGTCCCCATGGCGCAGGCATGGCACAGGGCAAGGGGGACAGCGGTGTGTGTGTGTGTGTGTGTGTGTGTGTGTGTGTGTGTGTGTGTTTAAATATTCTAAGAGACGTCTCCACCAATATTGATTTCTTTGGCATCAGAGTATGATGGCAGCTGCCCCGGCCTTTCCGCAGGCTGCTGTGACGTGCACCTCTTAGGGTGTGTGTGTGTGGGTGTGTGCGTGTGTGTGTGTGTGTCAAAGGAATTTTTTTATTCTATATTAGGTTTATAAAAAAGGGCCCATCATGGGTCCGTTGCCGGCACCGTGATGGCACGTGTGTGTGTGTGTGTGTGTGTGTGTGTGTGTGTGTGTGTGTGTGTGTGTGTGTGTGTGTGTGTGTGTGTGTGTGTGTGTGTGTGTGTGTGTGTGTGTGTGTGTGTGTGTGTGTGTGTTGTAAAAAAACGAGTGTTAAAACGATGTATATTTCCGTAAAAAAAGAAAAAGTTAATTGCGCGTTTTAATTCGATTATCTTTTTTTGTTAAGCTATTGTTGTGGTTGTTGTTGTTGTTGTTGTGGTCGTGGTGCTGGTAGTATTAGTGGTATTGGTGTGTGTGTGTGTGTGTGTGTGTGTGTGTGTGTGTGTGTGGGAGAGAGAGAGAGAGAGAGAGAGAGAGAGAGAGATGGTGAGAAGCTAGGTAGCCATATAAGCAGCAGGTTGATGCCTATCGGAGCCGCTGCACTGCCCATTGTTACCCTTCGAGACCTCTCCCCCCCCCGCCATCCTCACGACGGCGCCTCCTCTCCTTGTCCTCCCCTCCTCTCCTCCACTTCCCCGGTCACCTGTTCACCTCCTCCCTGCCTCACCTTATCTCTCTCACCCCACCTTTCCATCCACCTGTACATCACTCACTATTCTGTTTCACTTTTATCGTCTCTCTCTCTCTCTCTCTCTCTCTCTCTCTCTCTCTCTCTCTCTCTCTCTCTCTCTCTCTCTCTCTCTCTCTCTCTCTCTCTCTCTCTCTCTCTCTCTCTCTCTCTCTCTCTCTCTCTCTCTCTCTCTCTCTCTCTCTCTCTCTCTCTCAATATTTTCTCCCATCATTTCTTCCGCTGATGCAAACATATTTGTTCACCGCCTGTCTCCTGCACATCCACCTTCCTTCATCCTATTTGCTACGTCACAATTCCTCCCATTATATTTCCTCATGACTCACCTGCACCTTCTCCCCCCCTGACTCCGCCCTTCCTCTTCCCCAAACTGCCATTCCACTAATTAGGGAAGATGGCGTCGGTGATGTACCGCGCGGGGAGATCGACCCTCAAACTATAGGGAGCCTCCACGTTTGGCAGTGAGGGCAGCGAGGGGGTAGCAGGTAGAAGATACAGGGTAGGACAGGCGGAAGGAATGGGCAGGCGGCGAGTCAAACGAGGCGTGATGTGAAGTCTCTATTATTATGGCCTGTCAAGGGTCTAGCATTTTTGTTACTCGCGATTAGAATGTTGGGTATTGTTATCTGCTTCTTTCGCTCCACACTTCTGCCTCCCCATGCCGGCACCCCCTTCCCCTTATCCATCCCCTGCTGTCTACCACTTCCTTGATCATGTATTCACCTCTCTTCCATCATATATATACACTTCGATATCTCTTATTTACCATATGGTTTTACCCTACTTTTCCTTTCTCTCTCTCTCTCTCTCTCTCTCTCTCTCTCTCTCTCTCTCTCTCTCTCTCTCTCTCTCTCTCTCTCTCTCTCTCTCTCTCACATCAATGTATCGATGCAGCAAATAAGGCGAACAGAATGTTGGGCTTCATTAGAAGAAACTTTTTATTCAAGAATAAAGATGTAATACTTCCGCTCTACAACAGTTTAGGCAGACCCCACTTGGAATATGCGGTACAGTTTTGGTCTCCCCACAATGCAAAGGACATTGCTAAATTAGAAAGTGTTCAGCGTCGGGCAACAAAAATGATCCCTTCCTTGCGCAACAAATCTTACGAAGAAAGGCTTTCCACCCTTAACATGTTCTCTCTTGAGAAACGCCGCCTCCGAGGAAAACTGATCGAATGTTTTAAAATACTTAATGGTTTCACGAATGTAGACAGAACAAAATTGTTTATGATCGATGACACTTTGCGAACGAGGAACAATGGCATAAAACTCAAATGTAGACAAGTAAATTCAGACTGCACCAAATTTTTCTTCATCAACGTTGTAGTGTGAAAATGGAATAAGCTCCCACCTTCACTGGTCCAGAGTAACACGATTGACTCCTTTAAAAACAAGCTCGACCAACACTTCATTGAACTTAATATTAACTAGAGTAGAAATGCAACGTTTTGGAGCCATCTGATTAATGTAGAATCACTTAGGTTTAAGGACAGACCACCTAGTCTGGACCATGGGGTCTGTGTGGTCTGATTTTCTTTGTAAATCTTTGTAAATCTCTCTCTCTCTCTCTCTCTCTCTCTCTCTCTCTCTCTCTCTCTCTCTCTCTCTCTCTCTCTCTCTCTCTCTCTCTCTCTCTCTCTCTCTTTTTCAGACTACAGCTCCACCTTTTCGAGCCTATATAAGACGCTCCTTTCTTTCAACCCTTCAATCCGTCCTGGCGCCGCGTACGTCTCCTCACGTCTACATCCCTTTATTTCTCCTTTCTGCCTTACCTCCCTATCATCCTTATCTTCCTCCTCTCGCTACACCTTGTTTTCTTCTCTACCGTAGCGCAGTAGGCAGGCACTCTTTGGTACAGACTATAGAGGGAGCACAAGAAGGGCCCGCCGAGCTCCATATATCACGGCGACCCGACACACCTGTAATTTACTGCTGGCTTAGCTCCGTGTGTGCGTTCGCGGTTGTGTTGTATTGTGTTGCGTAAAGTTGAGCTGTGTGTGTGTGTGTGTGTGTGTGTGTGTGTGTGTGTGTGTGTGTGTGTGTGTGTGTGTGTGTGAAATTCACCACGGCCTGATCACGAGTTGGACTCGCAATCGCCATCAAGTACCCTCCCGGTTGAGAAATTTATCATATGAACAAAGGCTTAAAGAAGTAAATTTATTCAGCCTATCAAAACTAAGAATGCGAGGCGATCTAATAGAAGTGTTTAAAATGTTTAAAAGATTCAGTGATATTAATGCGGAAGATTACTTTACAGTTGATCGATCAAATAGAACAAGAAGAAATCACAATTTGAAGATAAGTCGTAAAAGATTCTCGTCGCACGAAGCTAAACACTTCTTCAATCGAGTTGTTAATGTTTGGAACTCTCTACCCTGTGATGTCGTTGATAGTACAACAGTTACGGCCTTCAAGAATAGATTAGACGAGTATTTTTAATCCAACCAGCAACTAAGTTATTACGTTAAGTTCTTTCGAATACTGGTGTCCTTGTCCGCTTTTATCGCCCGGTTAGTGGTAGCAGTAATGGTAGTTCTTTCCTCTTTCCTACATAATTTCCATGCTGCATGGTTCTTTTTCCTTTCCTGCCAGCTTTGGCTGGAGGGATTGGGGGTGGGGAGGAGCCTTCACCTTTGCTGTCCTTCATCTTCAACCTTTGATTAGATAGTTAGTGTAGCTTATCACAAACAGCCTCGTAAGGACCAGCAGGTCTGCTGTTGTTTGTTCTTCCTTTGTGTCCTTTGTGACATGAGCAAGGTCATGCTCATTATAGTCAATCTATGGGTACTGCCAGGACCTCACACACCACACACTCTATCCCTCTTGCTCAAGGGGGGACAGTAACCACTCCTTGTCAGCAAAAAGATTCCGACCTGGGCGGGGCTCGAACCGCCGCCTCTCAGGACGTGAAGCTTGGCAGCGCAGCGCTCTAACCGACTGAGCTACGGACTGTGTGTGTGTGTGTGTGTGTGTGTGTGTGTGTGTGTGTGTGTGTGTGTGTGTGTGTGTGTGTGTGTGTGTGTGTGTGTGTGTGTGTGTGTGTGTGTGTGTGTGTGTGTGTGTGTGTGTGTGTGTGTGTGTGTGTGTGTGTGTGTGTGTGTGTGTGTGTGTGTGTGTGTGTGTGTGTGTGTGTTCATTTCGTCGTGTATCCCCTTCACTATCCCCCCAGCCACCCCTTCTCTCCTCTTACTTCCAGCATCACTTTTCTCGACGTCCCTGAAGCTCAACTTCTCGGGTGCTACTATAGTATGCGGTCTACCGTAGTATGTGTAGTCTACCCCAGTATGCACCAAGTGTGGTACTATTTTAGCGTGCGGTCTACCGGTCTGACCTGTCTCCCGAGACCTCGTCTGATGTAATGTTATGAGTGCTCCTCACCTGACACCTGAATGACCTGACCTGTCTCGGGAGACCTTAGCTTTACCAGAGTAATGAACTGACCACAGTCAGATCATTATTTCATGTTACCTGAGTGCTCCTGATCGGTCTATATAAAAGGTTCCGTAATTCATTCGAATGAATGGCCAGCGTATAGTATTCTAAATGCCATGGGTTACCGCCATATTACAGTGAACCAACAACAACATTATGTAGATCCAGCGACAGGAGCACAAACACAAGCTATTGAACGATCATGATTAGATGCCAAAACAAAGTTTTTCAAGACAATGAGAGGAGCCAGTACAGAGCTTTTTCAGTCGCACCTTGATCATATATGTTGGAAAATACTCCGAAAATATGGAGCTGATATGTTTGTGACATTCCTAAATGATATATAAATTGTGTACCGTTAGAGGACTTAAATAAATATATTTTTATTTTTATTTTTACGTAATGTTTAGCATTGTTCTATGATTATATATTTTTAGCTTTGATATGCTATTTAGCATTTTTTAAAGTTATGTTTTTTTTATGATTTTCATTGGTGTCAAATAATAATAAAACCTTTAATCAGCTTGTTTTCATTATCCTGCAGTATACGGTTCCCGTAGTGAGGTAGACTGCACGCTGAATTGTAAATATGGTGGTAGACCGCACGCCAAAATAGAAACTGCCGGTTAGACCGCATACTAAAGTAGCACCACTCCTCGTCCATTCACCACCCTTTCCTTCTTTCCACCCAGTACTCCTCCTACCCCTCTCTTCCCTTCACCCATCACTCTTCTCGATACCTCCTTACATTTACTCATCAGCGTCTTCCAGATCCCCGCCTCACTTGCTAAACAGAGCCCCGTATAAGCCCACTCTTGCAGCCTCTTTCCTCTATAGAGTCTATAGTACTCCCATTTGAAACTGGCCGGTGGGGTGTCGACCGCTGCGAGGTCAGCCCAGCCTCGCCCCGCACCTTACCACACACCCTCAACACCTCTCGCTTCCTCTCATATGCCAGCAATTTACTACCTTTAAATGAATCTAATTAAATAATTGGATAATCCAATAAGGTCATATAGTGCTACGATTGCTTCGTTTTTAGGATAATAACAAAATCTGTTATTATCCTAAAAACGAAAAAATCTTAGCACTATATGACCTTATTGGATTATCCAATTATTTAATTAAATTCATTTAAAGGTAGTAAATAGCTGACATATGAGAGGAAGCGAGAGATGTTGAGGGTGTGTGGCAATGTGCCGGGCGGGGTTGACCCCGCGGCGGCCAACACCCCACCGGCCAGTTTCAAATGGAAGTACTATAGCCCTGCTTTGTCAAGGCGCTGAACTGGTGCCGCGCCGATACACATATAGAGTAAATTGACTACACTTGACTTTAGTTGGGTTGAGTTCCAAGTAGGAAATAGATGAGGATAATATTTTGTATGCAATCCTGTCACGTCGGTTTGTAGAGCGTGTCTGAAATTTGGAATTGATACTGACGTGTTGCTGGAAAATGTTTCTTAAATATAAATTTACATGGGAATATATACCGCTTGTTTTGGTAACGATAAACAGACAAGCGTAACAAAGTACGTAAACTGGGATGAGCAAGCAAAAATATACTTTTATATCTTTTATTCCTAGTGTGTGACATATTTTGCATCAAGTTTACCTCATAACGAGTTGTCTTCTCGTCTTCTAATCTTTTTACATTTTAAATTGACTTTTTCGATCTAATATTTACCTCGTTTACAAAGTGAGAACAAAACGCACTATTTCTCGCTTCCTTAAATCCTGTGATCCTTTTTCTCATTACTGTAAAAAGAAAACTCATCTTTTTCAAAACCACTTTTTGTCTTTAATAATCGTGTTCTTCTCCTGTCATTACAAAAAAAAATGCACATTTATTATTTTCAAAACCCTTTTTCGTATTCAAAAATCGTTTGCTGCTTCTTTAATTAAAAAAAAAGATGAATGCATGTCCCTTTGTCCCTTACTGTCAGGATTGCCTTTCCCCCTTTTATTAATTACCTTTAGATAAGCCTGACGTAATAAACATGACGGATCCCGGGCTGCATGCATTTATTAGTTCAATATTTTTCATCAATTACAAACTGTAAATGATGCATGTCCATTGTCTCCAGAATATACTAATGACAATGTACATAGCTATTCTTCTGACTACATGAAATCTTTTAGATATTTGGTAGGCGTCTTTCTTTCAGCTCTTCCTCTGTTTACAGACCGCGACGAGTGCCAGGTGAACAACGGCGGGTGTGAGCACTCCTGCAAGAACACCGTCGGCTACTTCATGTGCTGCTGCAGCCCCGGGTACAGACTCAGGCACGACGGTAAATCATGTCAAGGTGGGTCTGGGAAATCATTAGGTTCTTCCTTTCTTCTAAGACTCGCTATTTGTTTATATTCATCCTTTTAATATATCTCCTGTTGGACCTTTCATTCTCTGGGACTTTTTTTATCATCCTTTTGGGGTATAGGTATCTCTTGTTGTTAATGTTTCCTGTTGACTCGTTATTTTCACTCCTTTTTTCTCTTGTTAATTTTCAATGCCACAGTTAATTGGTTTATATTGGTAAACATGCAACAGAAGTAGGTGTATTAATATCAAGACTCATAATGTTTTCACGAGCAAAATATAACTTTTTTTGAGGAGATAATATTTTTTCTGCGCAAACCAATAAAAAAAAACTACTTTTGGGGGGTAATTATATCAGGAATACTCCCCGCGGCGCGCCCCGCCCCGCCCCGCCCCGCCACGCACTGCCTTGCCGCCCCGTTTTCTATGCGAGCGAACCCTCACCTCTCTCCCCCGAGCCCCCCCCCCCCCCTCCTAGACCCTCCGAGCCCCCGTAAGTACAGCAGTAATACGTGAAAATCAACTGTTGTGACAGATATTCAAGCTAATTTTTCAATGATATATTTGAATGTAATTTACATAAAAAAAAGTCCTTATAAATCCCAAACATGCCGATTTGCATCGATATATTAATATACCATACAAGCACACGAAAGACAAGCTACGATCCTATAGCTTTTCAAATGCCCAAAATTCATTTAAAAGATTTATGGCTTTGCAAGTGCAAGTAAATAATATTTTATAATTTATTGCGAGTAAATAACGAAATATGTTCGAAATTACATGGATTACTAATAATTATTAACCGTTGAATGCGATGCTAGGCTATATCGAATATTAGGCTACCCATGTTATTTACATGCAACAATTTATCAAAATTCCTTATGTTTAGACGGTTGCAGAGCCAGATGTCATTGTACCTGCAATGAGATGAATTATAGGTATTTGAAAGGCACAGACTTACATACTAGACTGAGCGCCAAGGCCCTGCATGTGGCGCCTCTGGACCAGGGGCGGCGGCCGCGAGTGTGCCCAGTTCATCCAAAACCGACGACTTCACACACCTCACTCCCACCCAGTTTTCTGCCCCCACCATTCATTATTAAGAAAAACTGAGACTACCATCATTTTCTTGAGAAAATTCTGCATCACATTAGCATAAATCTGTAACAATAATGAAAAAAAATATATACGAAAATCAGAGTTAAATGAAGTAGCGCATAAACATTTTCTTGCACTTATTTTCCTTCACCTTCTTAGTACTCCGCTATTTTTCGTCACATCATTTTTTCTTAAGTACATATCATAAATCTGCATGCTATTCTGATTCTTATGGTATAGGGTACGTCCCGAGGTAAAAAAAAAAAAAAAAAATACAGGGGGTCATAATTGTCTCCAAACATCAGCTGTTCCGTGACGGTGGAGTCGATCCGTGCGTCCATTCAATCCTCCTAATCGTGTTGCTGTGCGTCCTGACAGCTGGCTGTGCAAGAGCGGCGAGTCTGATTAAATAAATGCCATGGGGAATGTACACTGTCACACCACAGCTTATGTTTGGAAGGAATTTTGACCCCCGGTGTATATTTTACCTCGGGACGTACCCTACACTTTCAGAATCAGAGTAGCATGCAGATTTAGGATCTGTGCTTAAAAAAAAGTGATGCGACGAAAAATAGCTGAGCACTAAGGAGTTGAAGGAAAATAAGTGGAAGACAATGTTTATGCTCTACTTCATTTAACTCTGATTTTCGTATATTTGTTTTTACATTATTGTTACAGATTTATACTGTGATGCAGAATTTTCTCAAGAAGATGATGATGATCTCAGATTTTCTTAATAATGAATGGTGGGGTCAGGAAAGAGTGGGAGTGAGGTGTGTGACGTCGTCGGTTTTGGATGAATTGGGTACACCCACGGCCGCCGCGGCGGGCTGTGGGCATCACTCAGCACAATTCAGGGAAATGGGAGACGCGCAGTCTATAAAAAATAGTATGTAGTCTAGTATGACAATACTGTTTGATACAAGCTTGTCTTTCGTGTGCTTGTATGGCATATTATAATTATCGATGCAAATCGACATGTTTGCGGTTTATATAAGAGGGCTTCAGGGTTCTTTGTATACACAAATATACAGATACATCACTGAAAATAAGAAAAGCTGATTTCAAGCAATCACGAACTAACATTGCGCAGCTACCATATCTACGTTTGCGAGTGGACAAATGGAATGAAAGTTATTATGAAATCGACTATACTCACAGTAACTCTGAGTCACTTTCTGACGAGTTGCGACGAGGGAGGGGGTGATTGATTGCGCTCCCAATTACGTATGCTATTATTCCTATTTGAACGTATTTTTTATAACATTCCGATGCCCAATAGATTAACCTGAAGACACTGAGGTATAAACAATATGAAATATATGTCCCGTGTGCTTCACAGAGCACACCTACTCCTCCTGCATATTAAACTTTATTTTTTCCATTCTCTTCTTCGCTCCCACTTTTTCGTCCTCTTTACTGTATTACTTTTTTTTTCTCCTCTGCCACATAAGTCTACACTTCATCTCCTCATAGTTTACCGTCCTGATCTTTCACTGTCCTCTTTCTTTCAATCAGTCTATTGTTCTTTATTTCCATACACCCTGTACTTCTCTACCTCCGTTTCCCTTCTAACATCATTTGGCTTGTGCATGTCACCTATTTTGAAGATATTGATGTGCTTTAGTGGCATAAGAGGATAAATGACGATTATAAAGCCAACGAGAGAAGGGAAGCACAGAGCCACAGACCACCACCTAACTCTTGCATCCTCTTCCTCCTCCTCCTTTTTTCAGATGTGAACGAGTGCGAGTTACATAACGGCGGGTGTTCCCACGAGTGCGCCAACACGGTGGGGTCTTACCGCTGCCTCTGTGGGCCCGGCAGTCGCCTGTTGCCCGACGGACGGACTTGCGTTGGTGAGCCAGAAGAGGACAAGACAGAAGGGCGGGAAATAGGAAAAAGAGGAATGAAGGCAGAGAGAAAAAGATGGTGGATGATGGCAACGCATGTGGATTGGAGACAGAAAGGATATATATATATATATATATATATATATATATATATATATATATATATATATATATATATATATATATATATATATATATATATATATATATATATATATATATATCAGGGTTGGATAGAATCATTATTTTTTCAAATCAAAAAAATCGATTTATTTGATTTAAATCGGATTTTTTTTTATTTAAATCGCTTTTTTTATTTAAATGATTTTTTTTTTTTTTTTTTGCATTAACCCTTGTTTGTTTCCACTGATTATTTGTTTCAGTCTTATGAGGCCATTTTCTTGAATTAAACTTGGCCAATGTTAAATGAAAACATATACCCAAGATGGGTTTTTCACATAAAAATCATAAGTAGGACTAATACTTTATTTTTTTATGCTTTTGAATATTTTTCTTGAAAGAGATGGCAATGATTCACTGGTGCTTAACTTGCTACAGGACCAGTACACGATCAATGCAGGACAAGTAGGCTTGATACTTTTCCTGTACAACTGGTTCACATGTTCTTCCATCTTTCTTATATATATATATATATATATATATATATATATATATATATATATATATATATATATATATATATATATACATATATATATATATATATATATATATATATATATATATATATATATATATATATATCTATATATCTATGTGTGTGTGTGTGTGTGTGTAGCTATATATATATATCTATATATATATATATATATATATATATATATATATATATATATATATATATATATATATGGGGGATTAATCCCCCCAGGGGTCCTGCGTCCCTGCCCTATGGCGAGCAGTCAGGCCAGACCCTGATCTGGGCTGGTTGGGGGAAGGGTTTGCACCCCCTCCCCCACAAAAAAAAAAAAACTTCCGCCAGCCAAAAACAAATTAAAAAGTAGAGGTCGGACGATGATCGAATGCCCTACCTATCAAATGAGCTCAGAAGACTGAGGGTGGACATAGTGGCACTCTCTGAGACAAGGAAGCCTGGCAGTGGCGAGATCATTGAGGGGCAGTACACCTTCTACTGGTCCGGCATGAGCAATGGCTTCCATGTCAGGGGGGTAGCTACGGGCATCTCCAGCCAACTGCTGCCATTTGTGGTTGAGGTTGCTCCGGTTGATAAGCGTATAATGCGAGTAAGGCTGAGGCACACACTACTGGGCTTCATGTCTCTTGTTGCAGTGTACGCTCCTACCGAGATGCGTGAAACTGAAGAGAAGGAGACGTTCTACGCCAAACTCAACTCCGTATTAGACCAGTGCCCTCCTCGGGACACACTCATTGTCCTGGGCGACTTCAATACTACTACTGGCACTGACAGGGTTGGCTACGAGCTATGTATTGGTCCCCATGGTACCAGGAACATCAACAGCTCTCTCCTCCTGAATTTTGCAAAATCCAGAAGGTTGAGAATTGCGGGTTCCTGGTACCAGAGACCAGAGCTGCACCACTGGACTTGGTACAGCGATGCCGGAGGGGTAGCTAAGGAGATCGACCATATTCTCGTAAGTACTCGTTGAAGGATCCTCCAGAACTGCAGGGTTTACAGGAGTGCTGAGTTCTTTGCAACTGACCACAGGCTTGTTGTTGCAACACTCAAGCTTCATGTCAGGTCAAGAAGAATCTCGAGATGCAACACTACTGTGTTCCATCTCAAGAGGCTGAATGACCTGGCATGTGCTCAGGAGTATGCAGTGACAGTCTCAAATCGGTTTGAAGTGCTCGGCACCCTGGAGGACCCTGTAGAACTGTGGGATACCTTCAAACGCGAGACTCGGCAAGCTGCCAACGAATGCATTGGAGAGCGCCCGAGATTTAGGAGTGGCTTTGCCTCGGTGGAGAAGCTGGAGAATATCGAGGAGAGTCGCGCTGCCAGACTTGCTGGGAACCGGGACCAATACAGGGATCTGTCACGTAGGACTAGAGCTCTCCTGAGAAGAGACAAGGAGAGGTACGTCAGGGGTCTCGCCAAGGAGGTCGAGGGCCATTTAAATGCGAATGACCTCCGACCTTCCTACCGAGCCCTGAATAAGCTCCGCTCCAAGTCTTCCTCTCAGGTGAGCGCTATCCGAACAGCTGACGGCTGCCTCGTGTCGGACATGGATGGGCAGAGGTCTCGTTGGCCTGAGTACTTTGAGCAGCTGTACATGGCGGACCCTCCACGTGGGCAGCTTCCAGTTGCTGGGTTACAGGTGGCGGATGCTGACCCACCCATTGACGAAAACCCACCCTCTCTGGGCGAGATCAGAGAGGCTGTGGCCATGTTGAGGGGTGGGAAGGCACCTGGCGCCTGTAACAGCAGTGCAGAGCTGCTCAAAGATGGAGGTGAGGCCATGATCTGGGGATTGCATGTGGTCTTGACTGCCGTATGGCAGTCCGGTACCATTCCTCCTGACTGGAAGAGAGGGTTGGTCGTCCCTATCTGGAAAGGGAAAGGGGACCGCCAGAACTGTAACAACTACCGTGGTATTACACTGCTCAGTGTGCCAGGCAAGGTGCTTGCCCACCTATTGTTGATGCGAATTCGCAGCCAGCTTCTGAAGCTGCAGAGACCTGAACAGTCTGGGTTCACGCCTGGTGTGAGCCTGGTAAGTCAACAACTGACCGTATCCTAGCGCTTCGCGTACTAGTGGAGCGCCGACGTGAGTTTCGACAGGGGATGCTTGCAGCCCATGTCGATCTCAAGAAGGCGTTTGATTCAGTGCATCATGAGGTACTCTGGGATTTTCTGCGACTCCGTGGGATTCCTGCGAGGATTATTGGTTTGCTGACTGGTCTGTTTTCTGGGACAGAGAGTGCTGTGAAGTGTGTGGGGGGGCTTGTCCAGCTTCATTCCCGTGAATGCGGGAGTGAGGCAGGGCTGTGTCCTTGCCCTATCGCTTTTCAACACTTGTATGGACTGGGTACTGGACAAAGTTGTGGACCAGAGTCATTGCAGAGCATCCATTGACAATACCAGGGGCACTGACCTTGTTTTTGCTGATGATGCAGTAATCCTGGCGGAGTCGCTGGAGGTTTTGGTGATGGCTCTCGAGGCACTGCACGAGGACTTGGGACTTCAGGTCTCCTGGGCCAAGACCAAGGTACAGGTGTTTGGCGGCTTGCTGGATGACACAGTACAGTCTGTACATGCGTGTGGCGAGGACGTTGAGATCTCAGAAAGTTTCACGTATCTTGGTAGCGTAGTTCATAACAACGGTGAGTTTGGCCAGGAAGTCTTACGACGGATTGGTCTGGCCCACGGTGTTATGGACTCGCTCAACACAAGTATATGGCGTTGTCGATACCTGTGCAGAAGGGTAAAGATCCGGATCTTCAAGTCCCTTGTGCTCCTTGTCTTACTCTATGGTTGTGAGACATGGACACTTGGAGAGGCGGATTGATGCCTTTGGTAATAAGTGTCTATGCAGAATCATGGGATACCGCTGGAATGACTTTGTGTCAAACCGGCAACTACTCCGTGAGACTGATTCGACATATATTACCTGCATAGTCCGTCAACGCCAACTCCGGCTATACCGGCACGTGGCACGTTTTCCGGAAGCTGATCCTGCTCATCGGGTTGTCTCTGTAAGAGACAATCCTGAGTGGAGGAGGCCAAGGGGACGCCCACGGAGTTCGTGGCTTGAGCAGGTCGATAGATCCTGCCGGGAGGTACTCGGGTTGGGAAGGGGACCTCCATGGAGACTCGCCCGGAGAAACCCCAGGGCTTGGCGTCGAAGGGTTGGCGAGGTGACGCGCCCCCCGGCGTATGCCCCCATTGATATATATATATATATATATATATATATATATATATATATATATATATATATATATATATATATATATATATATATATAGCTATAGCTATAGAGGTATAAGTCTGCTGAGTATACCTGGAAAGGTATATGGAAAAGTCATAATAGAGAGGGTGCAAAGACTTACAGAAGAGAAAATCAGTGAAGAACAAGAAGGCTTCAGGAAGGGAAGGGGATGTGTGGATCAGATATTTTCCTTCAGGATGATAGTAGAAAAAAAAATATTAGCAAAATGAAAAAAATATACGCTGCTTTCATGGATCTAGAAAAAGCTTATGACAGAGTC
This sequence comes from Eriocheir sinensis, assembly GCF_024679095.1. NCBI lineage: Eukaryota > Metazoa > Arthropoda > Malacostraca > Decapoda > Varunidae > Eriocheir > Eriocheir sinensis. The sequence goes on from NC_066518.1 coordinate 16,839,739, forward strand.
GATTGGCTGGCATTGTGGGACGTTTTAAAGATATATGGTGTGGGAAGAAAACTGCTTAATGCAATAAAGTCTTTCTATGAGGATGCATCCGTATGTGTCAAAATTAGTGGAGAAACAAGTGAACATTTTGAGATGAAAGTGGGCTTGAGGCAGGGGTGTGTCATGTCACCATGGTTGTTCAATATTTATATGGATGGTGTTATGAGAGAAATGAAGGGCAAAGTTGGGGAGGTTGGAGTAAAAATGTACGCTGAGGGAAGGAAGTGGGTGCTAAATTCAATCTTATTTGCTGATGACACAGTGCTCATTGCAGAAAATTAAAGTGACAAAATTTGTTCAGTGTTTTTGATAGTGTATGTAAAAGGAGGTAGGAAAGGAGGGACGTAGACAGAGAGGTGGCAAAAAGGAGAAGCACAATGAATTATAAAGTCAGCTTATCGTAAAGGTCTGAAAATACAGACATAAACTATAACTAAGGAAATCTCTACAGTAAATCCTTAGAGCTTACAAAGACTATGGCCGTGAATGGACAGAGTGCAAATCTTCATTTCACCTTCGCAGCCAAGCCATCTTTCCCCACGCGGAGGAGGCCTAACCCGAAGTGTCGTGTTGCAGGTGGAGCTTCGTGTGCCGAGAGGAATGGTGGCTGCGACCATTACTGCGATGACGCAAGGGGCTGGGTGCAGTGCTCCTGTCGCTCTGGGTAAGTCGTAATTATTGAGGAACAGCGACGGGACAAGGAGGGGCTCGCCAGTTATAGCGGATGATGGTTAGAAGGAGGAATTTGCATGCAGGGGATCACTGGTAATTTCAAAGCAACCAAAGCTACTGATCCAAACGGCCCCAAATGGTGCATACCGCCCATATATCACTGGACGGCGGGAGCACGACGGAAGGGGTGCGCCTATTGTACAGAGGAATAGACTGACCCCCTAACAAGGCAGCTTTAGTCTATGGCCTAATTATTTATTCAAAGTCTGAGGTTTTTTTTTTTTTTTGTGGGGGGGGGGAGGAAGGAAGAGTCGCTGCCACTGAGGATGTCCGTTGATCTTCAGTGGTCTTTATTTGTTCATGACCTTTTATTTCTACTCAGGTTCAAGTGTTTCCAGTGCACCTGATATTACAAAGAACAAAGTTTCAAAACTCCCAGGTCGCTGATGGTGTCCTTGTGTTTCAGGTACAGACTCGAGCGGGATGGTAAATGGTGTGAGCCTCTTGACCCGTGTCTGGTGGACAACGGCGGATGCCAACAAACCTGCTTGGCGGAGCAAGGCCATGTCCACTGCAGCTGCAGAAAGGGCTTCACTTTAGGCAACGACCTTGTTTCATGTGTTGACCTTGACGAGTGTGCAATCCCTGACACATGCAGCCACCAGTGCCGCAACACATGGGGCTCCTACGAGTGCGTCTGTAACACGGGTTATCAACTTGGCACTGACAACAAATCTTGCTTCAGTAAGTCATCGGGAAGGCAAACAGTATGAGACGAAAAGACTTATAAGGCGTCTTGAGCAGGACTGATAAGGTAACACACATATGACATGACCGCATATACTGTATGTTACTAAAAAGACTTATAAGGCGTTGTGAGCAGGATTCATTTGGTCGCACACATACAAGTGTATGTTACCAAAAAAGACTTATAAAGCTTGTCACGATTTGACAGATGAAAGCCAGGGGCATGAGCTCAACGAGGCGCGAATAACAACAAGGGTTCATCCCTGTTAGCGCTAATAGACAAATTAATGGTAAACTCACTGCCAACAAGGTGTAAATAATATATATATATATATATATATATATATATATATATATATATATATATATATATATATATATATATATATAGATATGTCTGTGTGTGTGTGTGTGTGTGTGTGTGTGTGTGTGTGTGTGTGTGTGTGTGTGTGTGTGTGTGTGTGTGTATTTACCTAATTGTATTTACCTGGTTGTGATCTACTTCCCTCTAATTTGGCCTTAAATGCGCTTATTGACTTAGCCTGTACCACTTCCCTCTCCAGCCCATTCCAGACCTCCACACATCTCTGCGGGAAACTGTTCTTCTTGATGTCTCTTCTACAAATTCCTTTTCTCAACAGCTTTCCATTTCCTCTTAAGTTTCTCTCTTCTCTTATCAAAAGGTCATCTCTATCCAATTTCTCTAGACCATTCATCACCCTATTCACCGTTATTAAGTCTCCTATTTCTCTTCTAATTTCCAATGTAAGGATGTTCAGCCTCAGAAATCTTTCTTCATAGGCAGGTCGCTCAGACTAGGTGCCATTTTTGTTGCCGCTCTCTGTACCCTCTCCAGTTTTCTAACGTGTTTCTTAAGTGATGGCGACCAAGCCACTAATGCATATTATAATCTAGGGCGTATCAAGGTCACAGTTAAATTCCTACCATGTCCTCATCAAGGTATGTGAACGTTGCTCTGATGTTCCTCAGCAGGTTGTATGTTTCAGCTGATATTTTATTCACATGTCTTTCTGGAGACAAGTTCTCTGTGATCATCACTCCAAGGTATTTTTCTTCTGTCTTCTTATCTAACTTATCCTTATCCAACTTATAATGTCCCTCTACTCTCATTGCACTCTTTCCAAATTCAATAACGTGTGTGTGTGTGTGTGTGTGTGTGTGTGTGTGTGTGTGTGTGTGTGTGTGTGTGTATGCGCGCGTGCGCGCACGCCAAACCGCAAATTTGTCCTCAGGCACGCAATTCACT